>NW_024753179.1:57500-116553 GCF_018991925.1 Homarus americanus
AAATAATACCTCAGATTAAAGTTAGGATAATATAATTGACATTGCTGGATTCCTTGTAAGACCAGGGCAGAGTCAAAATATTCTTAAGTGTAGGAACTTGTCTGGTTTGAGAGGAATGAAAGGATTTTTTAGCCCTTTTAAAATAACGATCAACAAACACAGAAGGGTACCCAAGTTTCTGTGCAATAGAACGAATGTGTTTCAATTCATCGTCAATAAATTCAGAGTCACAAATACGCAGACATCTTAAGAACATAGCAGAAAAAACTGACATTTTGGTAGACTCAAGGTGATTCGATAAAAAGTGAATGAAACTGTCTACCTGTGTGGGCTTTCTATATACCTTAAATTTGTAGTTTTGGCCATTTCTCATGATAAGCATATCAAGAAATGGAAGGGATTCATTTATTTCTCTTTCAATTTTGAATGTGATACTAGGGACAATATTATTAAGCTTGTCTAAAAATTCCAATGGGTCACTGTTTTTAGGCCAAAGACAAAGAACATCATCTACATATCTATACCATGGAGGAATAAAGTCCACTATATTGGGTAGTAATCTAGACTCAAAAAACTCCATATAAATACAGGCTAGAGGAGCAGAAAGACAATTACCCATGCTCATGCCAAATATTTGCTTGTAGAACTTCCCATTTGCTCTAAACACATTGTCAGTTACGCATAACTCTATCAATTTCAGGAAAGTATCATGTTCAATAGTTAAATCTAGCAGTTGTAATTTATCTTTAAGAAATGAAAGTAAGTCTTTCACAGGTACTCTAGTGAACAGTGAATTTACATCAAAACTTATTAATTCACAAGGTTCGTTGTGTTTCTTGAGTTTATCAATTAAATCACTGCTATTGCGTATATGTGAATTAGATATTTGGCCTGTAAGAGGGGATATCATCTTTACCAGCCACTTGGATAATTTGTAAGTAACAGAACCCACAGAACTCACGATAGGACGTAAAGGATTATTAAGCTTGTGTGTTTTGATCAATCCATACATATAAGGTAAAGTGGGATTGATTTGAGAGAGCTGTTTAGTGAGATCGGGGTTCTTTTTCAATAACATCTTCATTTTGGAATTAGATAACTTATTAATATTTTCCAGGGGATCTTTCGTAAGCTCACAATATGTGCTTTCATCACTAAGTAATGAATTCATCTTATCATTGTAGTCACTTTTATCCAAGATAACAATAGCATTAGACTTATCAGCCTTGGTAATATGGATATTCTTATTTCTTTTCAAGTTTATCAAGGCTGTTTCAAATCTTTTTGGAATGTTTGAAGCAAATTTCTTATTTAAAACACTATGTATACAACCTTTAGCTATGGAAATATCTTCATTTGTAACATCAGACGACTTCTTCTTTTCCAGGTTGATTAAACCTTTAGCAATAGTAAGCGGATTAACGCACCGTTGAGTGATAGAAAACTTCCTACCAAAACCAAGAACAAGTTTCTCATTTGTCTGTAGATCATAAGATGATAAGTTTATGAACAAATTTGGATCACTCAATGTGGTCCAGTAACTCTCGTCAAACAGAGCATTTAATTTGGCATTTAACCTTCTTTTTTGGGCTTTGTCAGTTTCACTATCGTAATGAATTTGTCCCGTTAGTTCGGTCCCTCAAGCTTCTAAATATTAATGTTGTTTCAAAGTATGACTCAACCATTACCAATATGTTAATAAGGAATAGCCCAAGTTTGAATGTAAATGGAAGTGTTTATTGCATTCCATGTAGCAAATGTAATTGTAATTATGTAGGTCAGACAGGAAAAACACTGCAGCTCAGAATCAAAACCATAAGTATAATATCAGAACTGCATCTGAAGCAGTGCGTTGCATTTTATATTTGGAATAATAATCACCCCATTGCTTGGGAAAAAAGCTTAGATATTCAAATCATCTTGTGTCTGAAAGACTTCTGGTTGAAGCTACGTATATCACGGCCTATAAGACGAAATTTGAACATTAAAAAATCTGCCTCAAAGTTAAGGGTCGTCTAAACCACCAAGTTTAATTCTTACCTCTTAAATATTGTGGTTAGTGTGTCAAAATTAATTGATTGAAAACATCGTAAGCCACTCACAAGGTCTTACCACTAATTATTTTATACTGAAACTTCTGCTTGGCAATGGATTCAAATTAAGATTACGGTATATTAAAATAATAAAAATGTATTATAAACCTGTCTAACATGTACCGTAAAGGAATTTATACCCCTATAATAAACACAGCTATCATCACACACCCTCCCCGCCCCCGCATTTGCAGTGAGGAGCCGTGGAGGTGGTCAGTAATGCTATACCGGTATCGGTATATTTACTCATAATAATATTATCTCCTACATAATTGATTTAATTTTTTTTAAATATTCAGTAAATGAGTTCATTAATTCTTGAAACTATCGACAGTTAATTACAGAGCGGCTCAAGTGGCGTCACTAGTGTTTACACTACACCAGCTGGTAATATTTGATGCCATTACTTGGAAGTGAATTGGCCTTATTTTAAGTAACTAACTATAAATAAATACAAAAATTAAAAAAAGATCAAAACTGAGAGAAATAATATACTTATGTATGTTGTGTTGTCAAAGTGAAGAGGAACAATTGTGTAAAGTCACGTAATATTTTTCACTCAAATCCTAATGAAACACTACTGGAGAACATTCCTTTGTGCATAAAACAGTTTATAAATTAAAGAAAATAATTACAGTGTGTTTAATATATTACAGTATATTATAAATAAATAAATAAAACAAATAATCGGTAAAATCTATTTAAATGTAAATAAATAAGCAAACATGTTGTTTACCAAGACCCTTCCGTCTGGCTCAGGGTGAGATGTAGGGGAGATAAAGAAGCTATTATAGCCCATCAAAAGTGACCAGTACCTTAATACTCTAAATATTCATTGAATATTCATTTTTTGTCATAGTATATTCAGTATATATATATATATATATATATATATATATATATATATATATATATATATATATATATATATATATATATATATATATATATATATATATATATATATATATATATATATTGTAATAAATGTATGTAGTAAGTACATCTGGTAACCTTTTTCACTCAAATCCTAATGAAACACCACAATTAGAATACGGTGGTTGCTGTTGAACCACATGTTGTATAAATAGTCACACCACGGGGCAGGGAACACTCCCAACACGCTTCAGTGACGTCACTAGTGTTTACACCACCCAGCGGGTATAATTTGATGACATGCAAGTGAATTGGCCTTATTTTAAAATCAAGGATGGTTGGTAAGGACTACTGAGTCAGTGGGTGTGTCACATTTGGGGTACTGGTCTTATACAGCAAATAGAGCTCAAAAGCTACTTTTTAAATGGAAATTTGGGGCGCTCTATGCACACTTGCTTTATAGGCCGTGAATACGGTGAAGTTTGATTAAGGAATTAAAATCAATAAACCTTAGTGATGGTCAGTTCAAAACTGATAATATGTTACATAAATTTATTTGTCAGTGGCCCAAGGTTAAAAATGCTTTGAAACCTTTGATCTAGATGTATGATAGTTATTTTGTGGGTCCCTTTTTTTTTCTGACCTGACTTGGCTAGTCACGCCACCACCCTTCTCTTTAGCTCCTCTACGGTGTGTTGGGTGATTAGTGGATGTCATCATTTTGACCTGACCTCATGTTTTTAGGTCACCCTGTATATTTAGCTCTCTCTGTCCATGTAACCCAGTTGCCTCTGAAGATGTCTTGAATAAAGATTTAAAGCTAAGTAATTGCTGTTTCCATTTTCCCGTTGATTTTATATATATATATATATATATATATATATATATATATATATATATATATATATATATATATATATATATATATATATATATATATATATATATATATATATATATATATATATATATATATATATATAGCTGATACTACAAGGAAAAAGAAACACGGTTCTAAGCGCTTTTGTGTAATTCACATCTTCAGGGTGAGTACAGACTAAGGAGAAGTACCGTATATACTGCAGTATAGTTCGAGTTTTAAGACCAAATTTATAGGCAAAAATTGGGGGTCGTCCTATACATGCGTAATAGTTTTGTTAGGTTGAACCTGCATGATGGGAAGGGCAGGAGCAACTTTAGCTTCAGACATGAAAAATATTTACCATTTACTGCCAGTAAACAATGGAAACATAAAATATGTACCAATTAGTAATGAAAAGTTGTGCAGTTCCTTCAACAAATGAAGCTCACCAACTTACAATAGGCTAAATTACCTTACAACGGCTTTCAGCAGTCTATGTTGAAGTTCTTAGCACTGGCTAACATATCATATCATATACATATCACAGTTCTCATTGATCTACAAAAATACCGTAATAATAACCTTTTCGATATTTCACACTTAATATAATACCCGGATCTACTTCAACCTCCTATTGTTTACAACGACGATGATTAATCACGCACCACCAGCTGTTGAGTGTATCAGCTTGATGGTACACGGTTTTTTGAATCGCTTTTCGTTAAAAACTGTTACATCACATGTATATTTTACCTTAACTGTGCCTGAATGAATATATTCTTGGAAATAAATAGTAGTTTTGCTGAAACGTGATGTATTTTAATGTAAAATAGGATAAAATATATGACGAAAAACAAAAGATTTTACCTAACCTTCCTATGTTCAAGAGAAGTTACTCGTTTTAATAGTTTTGGTAAAATATTGCTATATTACAATGGTATTCTATTCATACTGTGCTTGATATAATGCATTCACGGAAGTGTAATATTTTTGCTGAAATTACGTACGTATTACAGTGGAAAGTGGATATAATCGGTGACGTAAAACAATGACTTTCGCTTTTCTTTGTTCAAAAGATGTTACCATAATCGCTTTTCGAATGGTTTTCAGTTAAGAAACTGTTGTATTACAATAATATTCTATCCTATTGACTTGAATAAATACTGTGATACCATATTTCGAAATATTTTCATTAAAATCCATCAAAATCATTTTCCTTGTCATCGTCTGCAGCACCAAACAGCTTCTCCCAGTCCTCTCCTTGAACAGGGCTAGAGGGTACGTGTTTTTCGAATCGTTTTCAGTTAAAAACTATTACATCACACGTATATTTTACCTAAACTAGCCTGAATGAATATATTCTCGAAATAAATAGTAGTTTTACTGAAACGTGATGTATTTCAATGTAAAATAGGATAAATACATGACGAAAACAAAAGACTTTACCTGCTTCCGATGTTCTTGAGATGTTACTTGTTTTTAATAGTTTTCGGTTAAAATTTGTTATATTACAATGATATTCTATTCATACTGTGCTTGATATAATGCATTCACGGAAGTGTAATATTTTGCTGAAATTACGTACGATACAGTGGAAAGTGATATAATCGTGACGAAAACAATGACTTCGCTTTCTTGCTCTCAAAAGATGTTACTGTAATCGCTGAATGGTTTAGAAAACTGTTGTACAAGTATTACAATAATATTCCTCCTAATGACATGAATAAATACTTGAATGGAAATATACAATATTTTTGTTGAAACTACCCGCTTCAGTGTAAAGTGTCAGAATAATAAATGGTAAACAATTTGCCTTCGCACTCGGTGTTCCAGGCACGGCAGCCTCAGTTTATAGGATGTAGACCGTTTTACTGAAGGTTTTGTTGTTCCATTACCCTAAAACGCGTCGAATTCTATAAACGAGGAATATCATAAATTAACGATTTGTTGGTAAAAAAATCGGGGTTTACCTATAAACGAGGGGGGTTATAGACGAGTATATACGGTACATAACAAGGTATATATATACAGAGGAGGGTGAGATCAAGTCCACAATGGTCAGGTATTAGGTAATGACCCTACTAATCTTCAAAAAACACCGCAGCAGTCAGTAGTCAGGTCAGAGGGTAAGATGACCCAACCTTCTCACCTGGCTTCAAATATTCTTAATTACGAAATTATCCAGTTTGTACATACCATTACTCAAATTCATGTTGACGGATTTGGTATGTTTAATGAGACTGGATTCTATGATGTCCTACTGTCAATTGAATTACAAGCTAATATTGAAGTGGCATTATCCCAGTCTATGCAATGCTTATTATCCCTCAAATGAACAAACAGAGCATTGGATTCCTGGCCTGTCCTAACACTATATTTATGTTGTTTAAGTCTAGTTACAAGATTTTTACCTGTCTGGCCTAAGTAAAACATATTACATTCCTTGCAAGGAATCTTATAAATGCAGCCACCTGTATTGTTGGGGTAGTTCTTGATTAACATTTGTTTAACAGTGCATGAGTTTTTAAATGCCACATTGATGTTCCAGGTTTTTAGTTGTAAAGGAATTTGAGAGAAATTTTTGTAAAATGGTAATACTAAGAGATTCTTATGGTCATGGGTGGGCTTGGGATCGGTTCTATTAAAAGATTTCTTAGTAATGTTCAGGCATTTGTCTATGAAAGATCTAGGGTATTTAAGGTTCAAGCCAATATTATAGATATATTTATATTCCTCATCAATGAATTCCGGGCTGAAAATTCTCAAAGCACGTAAAAACATTGATGAAAATACTGATTGTTTGACTATTATGGTGGGCAGAATAATAATGAATGTATGAACACACATTAGTGGGTTTTCTATAAATACTGAACGGTGCTTTTTGAAGATTAGTAGGGTCATTACCTAATACCTGACCATTGTGGACTTGATCTCACGCTCCTCTGTATATATATACCTTGTTATGTACTTCTGCTTAGTCTGTACTCACCCTTGATGATGAGAATTACACGAAAGCGCTTGGGAACTTTGTGTTTTCTTTTTCCTTGTTGTTATCAGCATATACCTGGATCACGTGCACCGACAGTGATTCACTTCCATATACAGTCATGCGCCGGTTAACGTCCTAGATACGATCTTCAAACGCGGACGTTAACCGAAATGGACGTTGTCCGATCATCACATAAACTTTGTATTTATACTACGTGTATGTGGAATACTGTATACGTACATATACACTTTTACTCTTAAATCACTACTGTAATGTGATACAGGTGATTAATTTATCTCATTTGCAAAATACATGACGTTTATATTAAAATTATTCACTGTTTTTAAGAGATTCCAGCAACGCTGGGCAGTTGGGGAGAGGGAGGGAGGAAGGGAGCATGCGAGGGGGCTTGGGGGAGGGAGGTAGTACGTTTGACAGTTGGCACCTGCCCAAGGTCTAACGCGTGTACCTGTATATTTATCAGTTCTTAAGTGACTAAGCTTCTCTCTTATAAAAAGCCAGTGACATGACCTGGGTGAATATAATTTACATTGCTGGGATTCTTGTAAGATAGTGATTAATTTGAATATAAACAAGCTATAATTTGCACTAGACATAACAATTTTAGTACCGTAATCAAATTAGTACATGTATACTCCAGCGCTGCACTAAGGTCATTTATTTCTTTTACTTTTCTTTTAGTATGGTGGGTGCATGTAAATGGATGAAAATAAATGAAGAAATTTATGTAAATCTACCCAAAAATACAGTTGAAAAACTTTATATTATACAATGTACTACAGTACTGTACACTAATGTACTACAATTTTTCTCTTGAGCAAAATATATGACATTTACAGTCTCGTGAATGTTAGATCGTGTGCTGAAAAAATATTGATATTTACGATTATGTTATATAAATAAAGTCAAGTAACACTTACCACTTCAATTAATACTTTGTAGTGTTTCCTCTGCGCTTCAGACAGTCTTTTAGCCTTTGAGGAACACTGTCAGCAAGGTTTTGCAAGAGGTCAGGTGGCAAGTTAGCCCAGGTATCCTTGATGGCTGCCTCTAGCTTCGGGATTGATGATGTGTCAGCGTCGCGCAGATGACGCTTAACAATGGACCACAAATTTTCTATTGGGTTAAGATCTGGGCTACTGCCAGGCCAGTCATTGAAGAAAGGTACCTCACAGTCTTTGAGCAACTGTATGACACTTTTAGCAGTGTGGCATGGGGCACCGTCCTGCATGAAAAGGCTTGCCTTAGCTTTATCAAATGATTCAGGTAAGAAATCACTGAGCAGTTCAAGATAGTTGTACTGATTCATCATCTGGTTCTTAGGGAGGATTACTAGTTCACCAACACCATAATACGTAAAGGAAGCCCAAACCATAAGCGAGGCAGGGTGCTTAACAGTCTTTACAGTGTACTGTGGGAGGTGTGCGTCTGAGTGGGGGGGGGGGCGGTACACCGTCCCTCCATTACTCCCAGTCACAGAAAACGTAGCCTCATCCGACCATAATACACTCCTCCATGTCTCTAAATCCCACACTTCATATTTCTTGCAAAATTTCACTCTATTTTCCTTCTGTCTCTTTGTCAACAGAGGTTTACGGCGGGCACGAAAGCTCTTAAATCCCAGGTCATCGTGCAGGGCTTGTTGAACACAACGTAACGAGACGTGACTCAAAAGACGGGTGTTTCTCTCTTTCACTTCATGTGCTGTGAGTGAGGGATTGGACCGAACTTGTCGAGAAATAACCTTAAGTGTCCGTGGAGACAATAATTTAGGCCTACCAGACTTAGGTAATGGAGCTGGTAACTCGTCCTCTCCAAGGTCACGGAAACGTTTGACAAGATTTTGAACAACTCGTAATGCCACACCAGTCTGAGCCGATATTTCTTTCAGTACATGGTTCGCTTTGTACAATGCAATCACTGCTGCAATATCGTCTCTTGTAGTAACCCTCCTGGACATCTCTGATGGCCACTATGTCGGGTTAATGCACCTTAAACTAGACAAAACATGACCACATGGCGCGGGAACCCGCACAATAAATATTCCCCTCACAGCTGCCAGAGGCGCACTGACTACAAGCAGTGACGTGTTCTCAGTTGCCAAATGACGGCACTTGCCAACAAACCAAGCGTTTTGACATCTCGCATCCCAGGACAGGCTTCACACCATATGGTCTTATTTTTGCGAGAACTTAGTTCGTCGGTTCTATAGCGACTTAACATTCCGCGCAGACTGTATATTCAAGTTATTGGCTGTCTTGCAAGGATTCCAGCAATGCAAAATATACTCTCCTAACTTTAGTCTGAGGTATTATATAAGATAAAAACTGTAAGCCTAAAACCCTGCCTGGGAGGGAGGGAGGGACAGAGCCAGCCAGCGAAGGAGGGAGGGAGTGAGCGAGTGTGGGGGGGGTTGAGGTGACATGTTTGACAGCTTGAGCCGAAGGTCTCTGTGTGTTTATTTAACAGTCCTACTAAGCTCTCATTTTATAATGCCAGTGAAATGACCTGGGAGAATATAATTAACATTGCTGGTCTTCTCACAAGACAGCGACCAATTTGAATATAAACAACCTAGAATTTGCATTAGACATACAAATTTTAGATCTAATTTAAGAATTTTATTACAGAGAGCAAAATTTTTTATCTCTTGTGCAAAATATATGATGTTTATATTCAAATTACTCACTGTCTTGCAAGGATTCCAGCAATGGAAATTATATTCTCCTAACTTTAGTCTGAGATACTGTATTATATAAGATAAAAACCCTGGCTGGGCAGATGGGTGAGAGGGAGGGAGCGTGCGTGGGGGGGAGGGGGGAGCGGGAAGTGAGGTGTACTTTGACAGTTTGCCCGAAGGTCTGGTGAAGTATTTATTTGTTTATTTATGTTTAAATCAGTGTTTGTTTTTTGCTCATAAAATTTCATAGAAGTGACCTGAGAGAATATAATTTACATTGCTGGAATCCCCACAAGACAGCGATTAATTTGAATATAAACGAGCTATAATTTGCATTAGACACAAATTTTAGGTCTAATTTAAGAATTTTATTAGAGAGAGCAAAATTTTTATCTTTTGTGCAAAATATATGTCGTTTATATTCAAATTATCCGCTGTCCTGCAAGGATTCCAGCAATGCAAATTATATTCTCCCAACTTTAGTCTGTGATTTTATATAAGATACAAACTTAAAGCCTATTGTATAACCAGAAACCGATTGGGAGGAGGGGGGTGGGGGAGGGGGAGGAGGAGGAGGAGGAGGGTGACAGTGACATGTTTGACAGTTGGCGCCTGTGGTGTGAAGTATTTAATTGTTACTTTATGTCCTTTAGGTTGAGTTTTTGTTTTTTGCTTATAAAACTTAATAGAAGTGACCGGGGTGAGGGAGGTGTCGGTGGTGGTGTTGGTGTAAGGGAGGTGTCGGTGGTGGTGTGAAGGAGGTGTTGGTGTGAGGGAGGTGTTGGTGGTGGTGTGAGAGAGGTGTGGGTGTTGGTGTGAGGGAGGTGTGGGTGTTGGCGTGAGGGAGATGTTGGTGGTGGTGTGAGGGAGGTCTTGGTGGTGGGGTGAGAGGTGTTGGTTATGAAGGAGGTGTGGGTGTTGGTTTGAGGGAGGTCTTGGTGGTGGGGTGAGGGAGGTGTTGGTTATGAAGGAGGTGTGGGTGTTGGTTTTGAGGGAGGTCTTAGTGGTGGGGTGGGGTTATGAAGGAGAATTAGGGTGTTGGTTTGAGGGTCTTGATGGTGGGGTGAGGAGTGTGGTTATCAGAGGTGTGGGTGTTGGTTTGAGGGGAGGTCTTGGTGTGAAGGAAGTGTTGGTGGTTCTGAGGTTTTTTCGTGGGCCACGGACGTATATGATCGGACATTGTTCGATTGGAAGTTAACAGTAGCATGACTGTATATATACGTACATATACACTAGAACTCTTAAATCACTACTGTAATGTGATACAGGTGATTAATTATATCTCTTGTGCAAAATATATGACATTTATATTCAAATTATTTGCTGTCTTGCAAGGATTCCAGCAATTCAAATTATATTCTCCTAACTTAGTCTGAGATATTATATAAGATAAAAACTTAAAGCCTACTCAAAACCACCAAACCTTTTCTGGGAAGGTGGGGGGTAGGGAGGGAGGGGTGACAGTGACATGTTTGACAGTTGGCGCCGAGGTGTGAAGTATTTAATTGTTTACAGTCATGCGCCGGTTAACGTCCAACCGAACAATGTCCGATCGCATATACGTCCGTGGCCCCCCGCCCCCCCAAAAAAACACTTCTGTGACACCTGCTGGACCACCACTCCACGACCCCCTGATGCAGACATGATGATCCTCCCCATACTGGCCAGATATTATGTGTTAAAGGAATATCCTTCTTTCCTTAGGCCTTTGCCTCCAGGTGTAATGTTAACCTACATCTATTGAGGATAAAATCTTTCACCTACAAATTGACAATAACACATTTGCTGTAATCAGACATATCTAGTTGCCTCAACAATTGCAACCCCAGTTGCAATTGGGGTTGCAATTTCAAATTCTGTGTCATTACTAAGGAATAACGAAGTCTCTGGTGCACTGCACTCTAAGATTAAGAGAAAACGGATGACTCTGGCGTCCTGAAGTGAGAGAAAGCGGACTCCTATGACGGGGCACTCAAATAAACATACACATAGCTACATGTTTTGTGGACTACCCACTGTACAGTATTGAGCGTATCCTTTTCATCACTTTGTAATAAACCTAGCCATGCCTATGTGTGTTTATGATATTTACCATAACATTATATATGTATTTAGTGGGTCTAAATGGTCGTAAAATGGGAAACTTGGGGTTGGGTGCCTGGAACCAATTAGAATAAATCCCAAAGGTTCTGTACTTTCGGACAACGTCCATTTTGGTTAACGTCACATTTCCAAGAACATATCTAGGACGTTAACCGGCGCATGACTTTATTTATGTCCTTTAGATTGAGTTTTTGTTTTTTGCTTATAAGATGTCACAGAAGTGACCAGGGAGAATATAATTTACATTGCTGGAATTCTTATGCGATAGTGATTTATTTGAATATGATCATGCTATAGTTTGCACTAGACAGAAATCTTAGTAATCATTTTGTACATTATTTTGTGTACATGTACAGTACAGCTTTGCCCTTAGGACAGTGTGTGCATATCAATGAGTTTTAATAAATGAATAAAGTTACATATATCGAGCCAAAAATAATAGTTGAAAAACTTTATGTAGACAGAGCTTGGATGGTTAAATTTTTGAATGACCAATAATTTTAATGCTGTATAAAAAATGCACAAATATTAAAGAGCATACAGTAGAAGTCCAAAAATCCGGACTGCTTGGGGATTGGGTCGGTCCGGATTTTCGGATTTTCCGGATTCTCAGGCAGTACTTTTAAAATTCAAATTTAAGGAGGAATAAAGAAGAGATGAACAGGTACATTTTGATAGTTTATTCATTAGCAAATATAGCATGCTTCATTTATCAAAATGAGCAGTTTTAATGAAAAAGCTGTGAATTCTAGAATTTTATTCTTCGCCTTTTTTATATCATAATTTGTAGACTTTCCAATGTCGTATGTTTCCATTAGAACAGTATTGCTCACACCACGTTCTAGTTTCTTAATTATTTCAAGTTTGTCACTCAATTTCAACGTGTTCTTCTTTCTCTTCACACAACGAAGTTTATCTACTTTAGGAGCCATTAATATGGGCGTGTACAGTACTCTGTAAATGGAAAGAGTAGGACTCAAAATATTGTTATATTACAATGGTATTCTATTCATACTGTGCTTGATATAATGCATTCACGGAAATGTAATATTTTTGCTGAAATGACGTATGTATTACAGTGGAAAGTGTGATAAAATCGTGACGAAAACAATGACTTTCGCTTTCTTTCGTTCAAAAGATGTTACCGTAATTGCTTTTCGAATGGTTATCAGTTAAAAAACTATTGTATTACAATAATCTATCCTAATTGACTTGAATAAATACTACGATACCATATTTCTGATTATTTTCATTAAAATCCATCAAAATCATTTTCCTTGTCATCGTCTGCAGCACCAAACAGCTTCTCCCAGTCCTCTCCTTGAACAGGGCTAGAGGGTACGTGTTTTTCGAATGGTTTCAGTTAAAAACTATTACATCACACGTATATTTTACCTAAACTGCACCTGAATGAATATATTCTCGGAAATAAATAGTAGTTTTGCTGAAACGTGATGTATTTCAATGTAAAATAGGATAAAATACATGACGAAAACAAAAGACTTTACCTAAGCTTCCGATGTTCTTGAGATGTTACTCGTTTTTTTTAAAGTTTTCGGTTAAAATTCTGTTATATTACAATGATATTCTATTCATACTGTGCTTGATATAATACATTCACGGAAATGTAATATTTTTGCTGAAATTACGTACGTATTACAGTGGAAAGTGGGATAAAATCATGACGAAAACAATGACTTTCGCTTTCTTTCGTTCAAAAGATGTTACCGTAATCGCTTTTCGAATGGTTTAGTTAAAAAACTGATGTATTACAATAATATTCCCTCCTAATTGACTTGAATAAATATTTGAATGGAAATATACAATGTTTTTGTTGAAACTACCTGCGTTTCAGTGTAAAGTGTCGTAATAATAAATGGTAAACAACTTGCCTTCGGCACTCATGTTTCAGGCACGGCGAGCCTCGGTTTATAGGATGTAGAGTGTTTTTACAGAAGGTTTTGTTGTTCCATTACCCTCAAAAACGTGGGTCAAACTATAAACGAGGAATATCATAAATTAACGATTTCTTGGCAAAAAAAATCAGGGTCGACCTATAAACGAGGGGGGGTTATAGACGAGTGTACAGTGAGTTCTGCTATAACGCGAATTTGATCGAACGCGATTTATGAATTCGGAACAATATTTGTATAACTCGAACTCGTTTGCTCTAACGCGATTCCACTCGAACGGTTGTTGTGACTTCAGTTCACGTTCGACATCACATGTTCAATTGAGTTATGTGTTTTGTTTGTGAACAATTGCAGAAATAATGTATGTAATATTTATGTATACAGTATACCTATATATTATAAGTAAATTGTAAAATTTTACATAAAAGTGAAAATCAAATTACATAGCGTTTTACACCCGCGCTCTCTTTACATCATACACAGTGCTTACAGTTTACGTTCGACATCACATATTCAATTGATTTATGTGTTTTGTTTGTGAAGAATTGCAGAAATAATTTATGTAATATTTATGTATACAGTAAACCACTCACAAGGTCCTACAGTACCACTAATTATTTTATACTGAAACTTACGTTTGGGAAGCTGGATTAAAATGAAGATTACCGGTATATTAAAATAATAAAAATGTATTATAAACCAGTCTAACATACCGTAATAAACACAGCTGCTATTATCATCCACCCCCCCCCACCCCCATTTGCCAGTGACAAGAAAGGGAAAGTGACCTTGACTGTGACCGCCTGTGGCTATTTTTAGCCGTCCTTGTGTTCGGAGGTGGTCAGTAATGCTTATCTGTATATTTACTGATCAATATATTTATCTCCTATAAATAATTCATTTAAAATTTATTTTTTTGCAAAGAATATTCAGTAAATGACTGCATTAATTCTTGAAACTACCTACAGTGGTAAATTTAGGATGTAAATAATGAACAGAAGTCACGTCATGGATTCGGAGTTTGGTCCTTAACGATCACCATAAATGTAGCCTCCCTTTCTCGCGAAACACGTATATAAATTAAAGAAAATACTTGCAGTATATTTAATATATTACAGGATATTATATATACAGTATTACCCCGCCTAACGCGGTTTCACTTAACGCGTTTTATCATATACACGGTGCCTCGCCAGAGCTGAACTTTCACTTAACACGGATTTTTTCCACATATACGCGGTGAGTGTCCGGCCCCAGACGCTATTTTTAGATTTGCCCCACCCGCCACCCTGCCTGACTGCCTGTTTTAGCTCATAAAATTCATACAAATTACCCGGCCAGAATATAATTTACATTGCTGGAATTCTTATAATTTGGTGATCATTTTGAATATAAACATCATATATTTTGCATTAGACATACAAATTTTAGATAACATTTTTTCTCTGGGTAACTATGTTATCTTTTGTGCAAAATATATGAAATTTATATTCAAAATATTCCTGGTCTTACAAGGAATCCAGCAATGTCAATTATATTATCCTAACTTTAGTTTGAGGTATTATTTATTACAAAAAAGTTAAGTATTCTGGTTTTCCCACACATCTCCTTGGGACGGTTGGTGGGGGGAGGGAGGGACCGACCGACCATCTGTTACCCCGTGAAGAATATATTTTTTTTTTTATTAACTGAAGATATTTGTTTTAGCTCATAAAATTCATACAAATTACCCGGTCAGAATATAATTTACATTGCTGGAATTCTTATAATTTGATGATCATTTTGAATATAAACATCATATACAGTACTCCCTCTTTATCGACGGGGGTTACGTTCTGTAAACGGCCGTCGATAAAGAAACCGTCGATACCGTGATGGTTACGTAATTGTTCTAACTATTATTAGCATATGTTGAATAAATGTACCTTTAAGCATTAATGCGTTTCCTTTACACATAACCTTAAATAATAGTGTATAAATAATAATATAATAAGTGGACAAAAATACTAGCAAACTTACGATTTCATTTATTGAAGTGAACATCGGTCCTTACAGTAAACAAAACAGTGTACAGTACAGTAAAAGTCCAAAAATCCGGATGCCCAAGGCAAATTGTTTACCATTTATTATTACAACACTTTACACTGAAACGCGGGTAGTTTCAACAAAAATATTGTATATTTCCATTCAAGTATTTATTTAAGTCAATTAGGAGGGAATATTATTGTAATACAACAGTTTTTTAACTAAACCATTCGAAAAGTGATTACGGTAACATCTTTTGAACGAAAGAAAGTGAGTCATTGTTTTCGTCACGATTTGATCCCACTTTCCACTTTAATACGTACGTCATTTCAACAAAAATATTACATTTCCGTGAATGTATTATATCTAGCACAGTATGAATAGAATATCATTGTAATATAACAGAATTTTAACCGAAAACTATTAAAAAAACGAGTAACATCTCAAGAACATCGGAAGCTTAGGTAAAGTCTTTTGTTTCCGTCATGTATTTTATCCTATTTTACAGTGAAATACATCACGTTTCAGCAAAACTACTATTTATTTCCGAGAATATATTCATTCAGGCGCAGTTTAGGTAAAATATACGTGTGATGTAATAATTTTTTAACTGAAAACGATTCGAAAAACACGTACCCTCTAGCCCTGTTCAAGGAGAGGACTGGGAGAAGCTGTTTGGTGCTGCAGACGATGACAAGGAAAATGATTTTGATGGATTTTAATGAAAATATTCAGAAATATGGTATCGTAATATTTATTCAAGTCAATTAGGATATTATTGTAATACAATACAACAGTTTTTTAACTAAACCATTCGAAAAGTGATTACGGTAACATCTTTTGAACGAAAGAAAGCGCAAGTCATTGTTTTCGTCACGATTTGATCCCACTTTCCACTGTAATACGTACGTCATTTTAGCAAAAATATTACATTTCCGTGAATGTATTATATCAAGCACAGTTCAAATAAAGCCAAAATAAAAATCCGGCTAAATAATCCGTCGATAATCGAAACCGTCGATAAAAAATCCGTCGATAAAGAGGGAGTACTGTATTTTGCATTAGACATAAAATTTTTAGATAAAATGTTTAATCTGAGTAAGTATGTTATCTTTTGTGCAAAATATATGACATTTATATTCAAAATATTCCTGGTCTTACAAGGAATCCAGCAATGTCAATTATATTATCCTAACTTTAATCTGAGGTATTATTTAATACAAAATGTTAAAATTTATTTTTTTCACCCACTTGGTGGGGGGTGGGGGGGAGGGTTGGGACTGACCGCGCGGTTGGAAGAGGGGGGAGGCAAGGTGGGGTACTTTGATTGACAGATAGTGTCGTGAAGATTATTTTTTTTTTTATTAACTGAAGATATTTGTTTTAGCTCATAAAATTCATACAAATTACCCGGCCAGAATATAATTTACATTGCTGGAATTCTTATAATTTGGTGATCATTTTGAATATAAACATCATATATTTTGCATTAGACATACAAATTTTAGATACAAATTTTTCTGAGTAACTATGTTATCTTTTGTGCAAAATATATGACATTTATATTCAAAATATTCCTGGTCTTACAAGGAATCCAGCAATGTCAATTGTATTATCCTAACTTTAGTTTGAGGTATTATTTATTAAAATTTAGTGGTTTTCCCCCAAAAATTTCTCAGAGAGGGAAGAGCCGGCAGTGTAGTGTGTGAGGGGGAGGGAGTTGAGTCCATTATTTGAATGGACATTAACTTGGCGACTGTATTTCTCTATTTCTCTTAAGTATTAATTGTGTGCATGTACCATCATAAAATTAAGATGTTATTTTTACTACAACATAGTTATGTGTCTTCAAAAAGTGGAGTTTGGGGGTCGGGCCGGTTTCTATTGGAATTAATCCCATATGTTCTGTTGCTCACTTAACGCGGATTTCACTTAACACGGGACCCTCTGGGTTCTATTGACCGCTTTAAGTGGGGTACAACTGTATAAATAAATAAACAAATAAATTCAAATTCCCTTATCATCCTGTGTCATATACAGAAATACTTGAGTCCCTGAGCGAGTACACAAAAAGAAAACGGAGGACTAAGACATCCTGAAGTGGATAGAGAACGGACATCTCTACTGGGGGACTCAAACGTTTCTTATGTTTTGTGGGCGCTCTAGCATAATATGAATAATTTGTAAATTACTATTTACTTATACAGGTATATATATATATATGTAAATTGTAAAAATTTAAATAAAAGAAAAACTAAATACGTAGCGTTTAAAGTGTACTGTACAGTATGTACAGTGCTGTGGCTTGGCGCGGGGTTATGCAGTGTTTACAGTTCACGTTTGACATCACATGTTCAATTGATTTATGTGTTTTGTTTGTGAACAATTGCAGAAATAATTTATGTAATATTTATGTATACAGTATACCTGTACAGTATATGTAAAATGTAAAATTTTAACTAAGAGAGAAAAACAAAATACGTAGCGTTTTAGACCTGCGCTCTCTTTACTCCACACGTTCACTTTGGAAGACGTGAGAAATTTTTAAGCGTCCTCAGTGCTTTCTGATTTACTGTTTCTCCAATTTTGTGACTATGGAAAAGAAGAATATCTCCGGGAAGCATTCTGGTGATCGCATTTCTGGTGGTGATCGTAAAAGAAAGGCTATAACACTTGAAGGCAAGCTTGATGTTGTCAAGCGTTTTGAAAATAAGGAAAGAACATGTGATATTGTGCGTGCAACGGGAATAAAGGAGTCTACTTTGCGCACCATTAGAGCCAATGCAGCAAAGATTAAAGCAAGCTGTGTTGCTGGAAAAACCAAGAGAGCTAGCAAAAGTGTAAGATCACGGCCAAAGGAACTTGAGGAGATGGAATGGCTTCTAAGTGTTTGGATAGAAGATCAAACGAAAAAGCGATCTGGGACCAGCTTCCTCACCATTAAAGAGAAAGCCTTGTCAATATATGAGGACCTAAAGAAAAAAGCTGAAAATCCTGATGATGTGGTTGCCTTTAGTGCTAGTAGTGGATGGTTTTCTGGTTTTAAGAACCGCTATGCTTTTCATAATGTAAAGTTATGTGGTGAAGCCGCAAGTGCCGACGAAGCAAGTGCCCGGGCATTTCCTCCCACTGTAAAGAAATTGATTCAGGAAGAAGGCTACACCTTAGACCAAATTTTTAATTTGGATGAAACAGGTTTATACTGGAAGCGCATGCCAACAAGAACTTACATTTCCAAGAATGAAGCACATGCTCCAGGCTTTAAGGCTGCGAAGGACCGTGTGACAGTGTTGTTGGGTGCAAATGCTAGTGGAGACTTAAAGCTTAAGCCTGTGTTGGTGTATCACTCTGTCAACCCGCGAGCTTTAAAGGGTTACATAAAGTCTACTCTAGGTATTCACTTTAGGTCAAGCAAAAAAGTTTGGACGACGGGACAAATTTTTTCTGACCTTCTTGTGGATGTTTTTGAAAATGTGTTTAAAAAATATTGCAAGAAGAAGAATATAGATTTTAAGATTCTCCTCATTTTAGATAATGCGCCAAGCCACCCTCCCACTGTTGCTGAGCTTTCTGACAATATCAAAGTGCTCTTTCTACCTCCAAATACAACATCTCTCCTTCAACCAATGGACCAAGGAGTAATAGCAGCCTTCAAAGCCTATTATTTGAGGCGTACATTTAAGAAACTTATTGAAGCTACTGAGGAAGGAAATGATAAGGCCAGTGTTCTTCAGTTTTGGAAAAAATTCAACATCAAGCATGCAGTTGACATCATTGTGGAGGCCTGGGGTGAAGTAAGTAAGGACTGCTTGAGTGGAGTTTGGCGGAAGCTTCTCCCAGATTTAATTCATGATTTTACAGGCTTTGATGCATCAGAGGAGCTCCCAAAAATTACAGAAAATTGTGTTTCTCTTGCAAAGCAAGTTGGCTTTGCTGAAGTGGAAAGCGCTGATGTTTAAGAACTGCTCGAGTCCCACTGTGAAGACCTCTCTACAGAAGATCTACAACAACTTGTTGATTCTGGGAAAATAGAAGATGCCGAAGATGAAGAAGTCCAGGATGCAAAACCACGAGAGCTTCCCACTTCTGTTTTATCTTCTATCCTGAGGGAAGTTGATACGCAGTTGCAGCGCTTGGAAGACAATGACTACAATGCAGAAAGGAGCAGGATTGCAGTTCGTGGTGTTAAATCTTTTTTGGCACCTTATGAACAGCTTCTTTGTGAAAGAAGAAAGACGGCAAAACAGCAAACATTAGACGTCTTTTTTAAGTCAACCCCCAAGAAGCAGACTGAAGACACTGAACCACAGCCATCCACTTCTGGAATTAGACGTTTTTTTCTTCCCTCCCATGCAACCAAAACTGCACCTGATGATGATACTGATGATGATGATGACGATGACAATTGTCAAATCCTGTCTGCATGACTCCTCAACCTCAACATTAACCTTCTCCCCCATCAAGTTAAATTCATATTTTTTCAAGGTAAAGTGTAACATTTACTGTATGATTTCATTATTAGATATGAATGTAACATTTATTTAGACTGTGCTATCCTTTGTGTTAGGCTAACTACGAAATTTTTTTTCGATTTGGAGTAATCTGCACCTAACCCTATTTTCTCCATAAGCCCTGTTATTTCTATTACGCAATTTTCTATAACCCGATATTTTACAAGAACACAATTATCGCGTTATAGCAGAACTACCTGTATACGGTATGTTGTCACAGTTTGATTGCTCGTTTAAAGTGGCGACCACGTGGTCGCTTGTTGTCGCTGTGCAGCTGTGGCGCTCACGCATGCGCACATACACACAAAAGCCCTCAAAAAAAAAAAAAAAAAAGTTTTCGAAAAGTCCAGATTCTCAGTTGGTCCGGATTTCTGGCATCCGGATTTTTGGACTTTTACTGTAATTTTCTTGATATTTATTCCATTGGAAATGAATGTAAACATAGAAGAGGTTACTGAATTGGCTAAGTACCTCCTCAGCTTATCAGCTGATGTTCAAAACAAAACGTGATTTTCGTAAGGATTTCGTTAATCAAATTTTTTTTCGTTAACTGAATTGAAGATTCTTATGGAAGGTAATTCGTTAACCGAGGCGTTCGTTATCCGAGGGACCACTGTATACTAAGACAAATTACTTATCAGTATTACTACATTATACAAAAACTAACATTTAAAAAAATTTTAATCCCATTGAAATATGTACACGGCTGTCAGCAGAGGCGGGAAATATGAAGTTGTTCGCAGTCGCATTTCCCGCCTCTGCTGATGGTCGTGTACATATTTCAGTATGATTCAAATTTTTTTAAATGTTAGTTTTTGTATAATGTAGTATTACTGATAAGTAATTCGTCTTAGTACGCCTTGTTGTTGGTAAAAATAAGTACACAGTATATATTAAATGCATCCTCCGAAAGTGTGAATTTGCTACCAGAGTTTAACAGTTAATTCATGTATTGTATAATACTTCTGATAAACTTCCTACGTACTTAGGTTTGAAATAATGAATGTATGTCTCTTTATACAATTTAGCTAAATATCTTTCTCATCAGAAACGGTCATCCTAATGATTATGAATAAACTCGTTTAGAAATACTGTACATCATTACTTCAGGACGAAATCGGACAGGTTTGAAACCGCCAATCCGCTGTAATTCTTGAGAAGGGGGCGGGGCATCTTTTCTTGTACTATAGGAAGGATAGGTCACCAAGCACTTGGTTTACCAACATTGTACAGCTCAGTGACATCACTGTTTTAAACACACATCATTATCTGGTGACCTCCGTGTGTGCCCACATCTGCTCCTGTTGTAAAAGGCCCCTGACCGTTTTAACCCCGGATGTAAACTGGCCTAGGCTAGATACCACCCCGAGGGATTAACTGGCCTAGGCTGTTTTACAGAACCCCGGGCCAAAATAAACCCCAATAGACTGTACTTAAAGGAAATTTGAAATACACGTCGAGTTTTGAAGTTTGCTAATGAGATGCCAATTCAATGAATTGATGTTCACATAGATTGGAAATGCATGTTGGGGCTTAGTTTAGTTTTTACATTAGTACTGTCTATTACGATGATGTTATTAACAGAACAAAAGAAATAAATTATTTATTTGATTAGTCGGTGAAGAAAACACTAAGGTTTAGAAACAGCTGTCTCATTTATTTTCAAAATAGAAATCTAAATGCTAGAAAAGTCGATTTCAGGGAAGCAAAAGAATGTGGCAATACAGTATTTTTTTGGTATACAGTATATAATTTTTTTTTAATTTCACAAAATAAATTAAAATATTTTTGTATCAGGTTCACACCGTTTCTCTGCGAGATAAGTGTATACTAAAGCTTTATTCATAGGAAATTTTACGAACTATGTTACTGTATTCATTACGCTTATTAAGAGCCACGGGTATTTTAATATATCAACATATAGATCGTATTTATCTATAAAAAATTTGAGGCCTTAAATTAAATGACTCCACATAATATTGATAATAATTAATGGTTTATTGAAAGAGCATGGCAGCCGGAAGGCTGAAAATATACAGTTTCATAATTGGAGAATGGGTCTCTTGATTTACAAATAAAATACAAGTAACATAAGTGATACAAATATGATATATAATAACTAGGTGGGGAGAAGCTCAAACTACAGGGCATTTCAACATAGTGACAGTGCAAAAAGTAAGATTGACTGGGAGTGAATACACTGGTTGATTACAAGTTATTGATAACGTTTGCAATGGTTGGGACTGGGCTGTTCTTATAGCGATCAGTTAATGCTCATATGGGCTGGATGCGGTTGTGGTGTCGAACAGCAATTCTCGGGCGAGGGACTCAGGTGGTAGTACAGTAGGAGCCGGTGTCAAGGATGATACAGAAGCTTCTCACCAAATTTGCAGATGAGGTCGTGGTGATGGTCAGTGAGAGCCGAGAGGGGCAGTGTGTTGAGCGCTTCTTGATATGTGGAGTAGGAAGGGGAGAGAATGATCTTGCATGCCCTCTTTTACACTTTTTCTAGGTGTTTACGTTGTGTGGCATTTAGGGAGGAATGCCAGGTAGGGGAGCTTGGGAAGTATGAATGTTGAGTAAACACTGAGGAGTTCGGGCACAGGAACTCCGAGGGAATTGAGTCGGCAGAGGAGGTGGAGACAGAAACTGGATGATTTGACAACTTCACTGATGTGTGGTTTCCAATTTAGTTTGTTGTATATGGTGATGCCGAGGAGCTTAGTGGACTCTACACCCTGGAATGTGTTGGTTAAAGTAATGGAAGGGGATGGGACAACATCTGAGGAGAGGTTGATGTGCATGACCATGGTCTTGGAATGGTTGATGGTGAAAGTGGTTGCTGGTGGCCCAGTTTTGGAGACTGTTCAGTAAATCCTGAAGGGCGGTATAGTCGGGAGCAGAATTGTTTACCTCTGATCCTAATGGTGGAGTCATCGACATATTTCCAGCGAGCAGGGGTTTCTCTTAGGGCATCATTAATAAGCATAAGGAAGTATAGTGGTCCCATCTTGGTGCCTTGGGGGACGCCACAGGTGAGTGACTGAAAGGTGGAGACAGCCCCTCAGAAGCGTACAGCTTGGCGTTGGTTACTGAGGAAGTCTGTAAGCCATGGTATAAGACTTCTTCGAAACCCGAGGTCAATAGGTTTGTTGATGATTAAGTTGTGGTCGACTAGGTCAAATGCCTTGGCGAAGTCAATGAAGGCGACAGATGCAGACATTTTTCGTTTCTCCAGATGACGGTATATGTAGTCGAGAAAGCTGATAAGACAGCGTGTGGTGGAGGAAGTTTTCACATTACCAAATTGCTGAGGATCTACGGCTCCTGCAATATCAGCATAAGCCCAGTCAAACACAAAACTTTAACAGATTAAGCTGGGTATTGGGGTGATTGCAATGGGTCGGAGCTGATTTAAGGATTGTGGGCTGGTTGACTTAGACACTGGTGACACATAAGAAGTCTTCCAGTCAGCTGGGCATCTGGTTTGATTGAGGGAAGCATTGATGATGGAGCATAGGGGTCTAGCAAGCTCCAGGGAGAACTCCTTGAAGAATTTCATTGGTAAGTCAATGGGGGTGGTAGAGAGTTTTAACTTCTGTTTGTCCAGATGTTTTGCTACTTCAAATTCTTCTACTAAGTCAGTGGGAAAGGGAGCTTGTAGGTAAGCAGGGAGATTGGTTGTATCAAGCTGAAGGAGCATCTGGCATATAAGTTAGATGGCTAAGGAAGGGGAAGGGGTGTGTCTTATTGTTTAGTCCACAGAGTTCTTTAAACTTACCATACCACTGACTGATGTTGGTCTGCTTCAGGTGTTGCAATTTGGTTGGGTAGTGAGACTTCTTTGCAGTGAGTATTTCGCGGATGACTCGATTGTGAAGGGATTTGTAGCGGTTGTGGTCATTGAGATAAAAGTATCTGTCTCTCTGATGCATAAGTCTTTTGATCCGAGGTGTGATCCAGGGCAAATCAGCTGGGTGAGATCTGACTGACTTCTCGGGGAAGAAGTGGTGGTGAGCTTCCGTGGTGGTATTGGTATAATTTAGCCATTTGGTGTCCACGTCATCCACACTAAGTATTTCAGTCCAGGGACGGTGAACTATCCACTGCCCGAAGAGATGTAATGCAGAGTCAGTAATCAGCCTGTAGGTCTTGATGTAGGATCTCTGTACTTGAGCAGGAGTGGCAGCTGGGGACCAGAGCACTGATAGGTGTGTGCTACACCCGATAGGAGGCATTGGTTGAGGTGGTTGGTACTGGTCCCCTAAGTCGGTTAAGATAAGGTCAAGGGTATTTTGACCGTGTGTGGGGAAGTTCACAACTTGTGATAGTGACAGCTGGTCCTGATTATCAGTGGTGTCAATTTCATTATAATCCCCGCATAATACTAAATTGGCACATGGGTACCCCTGTACTTAACTCTTAGGTGGTCTAAGGTGGTAATGAGATGATTGATAAGAGTGTCTCTGGTGGGTGAGCGAGGTGGATGGTGTGACACGCAGATTATGATAGAAGCAGTGTGGTGCGGGTGGGCCCGTGGCACAATACATACCCGTAATGCCTCCAGATCTGCTGGGTCTTGAACATCCAGGCGTGACGGGCGTAGGTCATCATGACAGAAGAGGGCAACGCGCAACCCTTTCATTGCACATGAAACGTTAAAGGTGAGACATCGTGGTCAGGGCCGGCTCGAGGCATAGGTGGACTAGGCAACCGCCTAGGGCCCCCAGCCCATAAGGGGACCCCTGATGCCTCCTTCAGGAATTTTGTTAAAAATTTCTGAGGCTGGCCGAGTGTGAATTTTTCAAGTTATCTGCTGAGTTAGGAACCCCCATAATGAAAATTTGAACCTTAAAAAGCATTACAATACATTAATTATTACTGCTTTCTTGATATTTTCTGTGTACAATAACATAATAATTCTTGTTCTGCTGTTATTGTTTATTTCCTGACATATTTCCTATACTATGCACTATCACACTGCAGTCCATGACACACATTACAACACAACCATCACCGCGTCGGACACTGGGACACCTCCAACTCCTTGGGCCCATCCACCGAAAATAATAGTTTGACCTTTGACACACAGGCTTAAGGCTGAATTGCCTAAAAGGCAATAACCAAAGTCCTTCACATTTTTTTTCTTTTGAGTTTTGACAGGTGTAGAATATTTCAATCCAGTGAGATAGAAGATGAAGCCATTTTATGGGCTTTTTAGAAGCAACAGAGACAAGAGGTCAAGGATTGGCAGACCTTAATCTGGAGAACTAAAGAACTTAATTTTTTTTTGGGGGGGGGGGAGGAGTTAGCCTACTGGGGCACAGGTCGAACAACCCACAACAGGGCCAAGGGGGCAAAAAAATTTTAATAGAAAGAAATTTAAAATGTAAAAAGAAAAAGTTATGTTAACCTACACCACGAAGATGCCAGAAAACCAGCTTTTTAAAGTGAGACATTGAATGAGTGTGGAAACACAGAAGAAGACAGAGCATTCCACAGTTTGGCTGTGCGAGGAAAGAAGGAGGTACTATAACGGGTTATTCTAGTGTGACCGACATCCACAGAGAAACGGTGGGGCACCACGGGTAAGATGTGTGTTACGAGCCCATGGCCTTGCCGGCGGTACACAGGATGCCAAATCCACCGAACATTGCCCGTTAAAGTACCTGTAAGAGAGAGAGAGTGAAGCAACATTGTGGCGAAGAGAAAGGGAAGAGAGATCATCAAGTAAAGGAAGGGAGTCAATAAGACAAAATGCCTTTGATTCCACCCTATCTAACAGTTGGACAGAAGAAGAGCCACCCCAGATATGAGAGCAGTACTCCAATTTTGGACGAATGAATCTCTTATATACTTGAAGCAACTGCTCAGGAGTGAAGTAGCTACGGCATCTGTACGGCATTCCCAGCTTTCGGGAAGCAGCTTTCGCAATGTTGTAGGGGTCAGTCCTATGAAAATGGATCAAACATGATAGCGAAAAAACAAGGGAGTGCAAGCACGACTTCTAGCTAAAAATCCCTGTGCACTCTTTGTGCCTTGTGGTGCACATACCCTGAACTTCTTTTATGGATTTTATTTACAGTAGTTATTTATTTTTTTATGTAAAGCTAGAGCTCCAAGATACAAACAAGAGCACTATAACAAAACAGCACTCTACAGGGTAGCTCTGACTGGGGTATATATTACTGTACAGTACAGGTACACTAAAAAACAAGATGTTATTGCACTGTAAAAACATGAATTCCTCATCACTAAATTTATGTCCAGTTCATTATGGGTATTTTAATTTTCAAATGGTATTTTAATATCAATCAGAAACTAGGGTCAATTTATACAGTTCTGTACAGTATATTGTAAGAGATAAAGGATAAATCAAGGATTTTTGTGCAAAAAGTCGGGGTTCAATTTGTACCTGAGATCTGTTATGGAATACTCTTGCAGGCAGGCCTCACTGGTCACTTTTTGAATGATTTATAGATCAAATATTCTTTTCTTTTCTTCTTTTTAAGCCAAGAGTAGCACGAAAATTGAGGTCGACCACTAAATGTTTCACTTGACCCCAAAATATTGGAGTGCGCCCTTAAAAGTTTGTCTCAGAGCCACTGGCAACTTCAGAATCTCCCCACATTGAGCTCTGTTATACTTTATGGTCATTAGAGTCTAATATACTATTCCAGCAGATATGTGTAAAAATATGAACGATTTGTAACCTTAATGATAAAAGCATGAAATTTGGTACAGAGCTGGGGAAGGTATAAAGAAAGATTTTTGGCTATAGGGCCACTCGAGATTCTTCCTGTGATGGTCATGGTGGCCAGTTTTGTTCTACCATTATGGCAAAATCAATTATGTGTCATAATTTTAAAACTAATCAAGATAATCATGTACAGTTCCTCCCCGACTTATGACGGGGTTAGGGACCCAAATCCAGGTCGTAAGTTGAAATGGTTGTAAGTCGAAAATGCTTAAATAATACATAGAAAATCTAAAATGGATGTCTCTTTTTCTTCTCAGCACCACAAAACTCTCACTTTTAAGCTTGCCAACCATTTTAAATTGAACTACAAACAAAAATTTTGTCAGTACAGTGGGGTATGCTATAACGAATCTAATTGGTTCTAGAACCTCGTTCGTTATAGGATTAATCAGTTCCAGGCCCCCAAATACAACCACTTAACACTGAAAAAATTCTGTGGAGCATGCAGGACAGGAGGCAGAGGGGCAGGGGGCAGGAGAGAACTATGGAGAAGAGGTGGAAGGAGAGGAGTCATCCTTCCTAGCCCTCTTTGGTGACTGTCTTACAGGCACTTTGTCTGTAGGGTCTTTTGTTACCTTTTTAAAGAAGGAATCCAGGGTTGGCTGCTTCAACCTTGATTTCTGGACCTTCCAAAAGTAGTTAATAACATTGTCATTAAACACACTGATGGCCTTTTCCACAGAACCAACATCAGGATGATAATCCTCAGCAAGCTTAGACAGTTTCTCCAGCAAAAGAATGCATCCTTGAGATCTTTGACTGGAATGATGCGGCTTTCCTCCTTGTCCTCATCCTCCCCTGACTCCTCAGAAGTTAAGCTCTGCTTCAGTGTCTCATTTTCTTCTTTGTGAAGCTCAAGCAGCTCCCCAGTGGACAGTTCCTTACTGTGCTCTTCCACCAACTCCTCAACATCATCATCATCCACTTCCAGGCCCATGGAATTGCCCAGAGACACAATTTCATGAACAACAGCCTCCTCTTCTAACTCTTCAAAGTCTCTTTGAAGCACACATTCAGGCCACAATGGCCTCCAAGCAGCACAAAGACACCTCACAGTAACCTCTTTCCAGGCTGAGGTAATTAAAAAAACAGCATCTGCTATATTGAAGTGACTCTTCCAAAATTCCTTCAAACTAACATCACTGGAAGAAGTGGACGCAAAACATTTTCTAAACAGTGCCTTTGTGTACAGCTTCTTAAAGTTAGAAATTACCTGTTGATCCATGGGCTGGATGAGAGGTGTTGTGTTGGGTGGCAAGAAGTGCACAGTGATGAAGTTGAACTCCTCTGGCAATTCAACCATCAAATTAGGAGGGTGGGCTGGTGCATTGTCCATCACCAACAAAGTTTTCAGTGGAAGATTATTCTCCCTGAGGTATTCCCGAACACTGGGTCCAAACACCTCAATCACCCACTCAGAGAATAAACTCCTGGTCACCCATGCCTTTGGGTTTGACCGCCACATAACACCAAGGCGGGTCTTCCTAATGTTTTTGAAAGCTCTGGGGTTTTCTGCATGGTACACAAGGAGTGGCTTTATTTTGCAGTCACCAGAAGCATAAGCACAAAGAAGGAGGGTAAGCCTGTCTTTCATTGGCTTATGGCCAGGGACAGAAGTTTCCTCCTTGGTAATGTATGTACGGCGAGGCATTTTTTTTCCAAAAAAGTCCAGTTTCATCACAGTTGAATACCTGCTGAGAAACAAAGCCTCCCTCTTTAATCACATTAAAAAAAATGTCATGGTGTTCCTTAGCTGCTTCCTTATCTGCACTAGCAGCATCACCATGTCTCACAACACTATGTTATTTATTTCTCCTTCTGAAACCGGTAAACCACCCCTTGGTACCCCTAAACACTGGCACAGCACTATCACTTGCACTGGGAGTCTTGGCTTTAAGGTCCTCAAACAATTGTCTGGCCTTCTCACAGATTATAGCTTCACTAATGCTATCACCTGCCATTTCTTTCTCCTTTATCCACACTAAGAGTAAATTTTCCGTCTCCGCAATCACATCACACCTTGCTTTGCTAAGTCTAGAGATTCCCTGAGCCACTTGCACAGTTTTCAACTCCTCTATATTCTTCAAAATCGTACATACAGTATTGTCGATTTAGCCATCCCATACTCATCACTAAGTTTCGCAATGCTTGTTCCATCCTCACGTTTCTTCATGATTTCTTTCTTAGTTTCAAGAGTTATGAGCTTTCTCACTCGCTTTGGACGATTCATTGTTTCAATTGTACACTTGTATAACAAAATATTTATACAAATAACTCTATTTCCACATCAAAAGACGAAATTTCAACAATAACAGTGGTGCACTGGCTACATAATGAGACAAAGATGGCGCCTGACTCTCTTGTTGTGGGTCGCGGTACAACAATATTCATGCGCCAAGCGAAATAGTCCCGTATTCATCCGCGTTCGTTGTAGGAGTTGCGTTCGTTATAGCATTCTCAATTTTATAGGTAAAAACGTTCGTTATAGGAATATTCGTAGTAGGATCCGTTCGTTATAGCATACCCCACTGTACACTGACGTTGGGACTCGAAAATACGTAATTTGACAAAATTTTGGTACGACTGAGGCAGGTCGTAAGTGCGGGTAGTCGTAAGTTGAGTAGGTCGTAAGTCGTGGAGGAGCTGTACTTGAAGTGTCTATACCCATGTTTTAGGGTCGAGGAGTGCATTAAAGCAATCATAATTACAGTAAAACCTCGATAAATCGGACTTCAATATATCGGAAATCGCTTTTTTCGGACTCTGAAATGCTCTGGTCACCAGAAATAATAAAAAATAAATACAAAATAAGAAATGGGAAAGATTAAATACAAAAAAAATCTTATGAAATGAACAACACTTACTGAATACTGTACAGTGGTTTAATCAGATTTGTTATAGGCTTACTGAGAACTAAGACACTTGAGTATGTAAGCAGGTTGGGGGCTGATCAGGTGTTGCTGCATTCGTCAGGTTTATTTATTTATTGATTCAGTATTATATTCTCATATGATTGACCTCTTATAGTTTATGGTTCATCATGATTAATTTAACATCTTCAATAATAGAGAAAAAAAACAGTACAGTACTGTATGTAATATGTAATATGACTTGAAAATAAAAGGATAAACTGTATCAGAAGGTTGTTTACCCAGATGTGTTCGTGTGACAGCTTTCAATAAACCAGCTTACAACAGGGCGCCACTATAACACATTGTATAGTACGTATTTGATATGAAGATACTTTCTTAAAAATTTTATTTACTACCTTTGAGTATTATATGATGACTCAGTTTGGCGACTTGTACAGTGAGTTCTGCTATAACGCGTGTTATGACAACGCGAATTGGCTCTAACGCGATTTATGAATAGAGGAACGATATTTGTATAACGCGAACGCTTTTTTGCTGTAACGCGATTTTTGCTTACTATTTCTCCAATTTTGTGGCATTAACTGTGAATGTGGTAAAGAAGAATATCTCCAAGAAGCGTTCTGGTGATCGCATTCCCGGTGATGATCGTAAAGGAAAGGCTATAACCCTTGAAGAGAAGCTTGATGTTATCAACCTCAAAATCACCCTTCTTCCCCATCAAGTTATATTCATATTTTTTCACGGTAAAGTGTTACATTTACTGCATGATTTCATTATTAGATATGAATGTAAGATTTATTTAGACTGTGCTATCCTTTGTGTTAGGCTAACTACGAAATTTTTTTCGATTTCGAGTAGTAATCTGCACCTAACCCTATTTTCTCCATAAGCCCTGTTATTTCTATTACGCGAATTTCTATAACACGATGTTTTACAAGAACACAACTATCGCGTTATAGCAGAACTGACTGTACACTTAGACAAGTGATAATGAATAAACCAGGGTACTGTACTGTATATGCAGATGCATAATACTTTACACTGTAATAGTATTTATTAGTGATGATAAATACACGACTGTACTTTACTAATTTACTAAGTGTTGAAGACAGAGATTGTGGTAAGCCAATCAGCTGTTTGCTCTTTGCAATCAAATGAGTATGAAATGACATGTTCAGTGGGCGAATGGAAATAAAGTCACAGGAAAAAAGTCACATGACTTGTACCCATTGACAGCACAAAATAAATATGAAGGTATTGCGCATAGGTTAGGTTAGGTTAGGTTTGGTTTGGTTTTTCTGTCCCATTTTTTCTGTGACTCTTTTCTTGTGACTTTTTCCTGGATTCGTTCAGTGTGGGATTCTTTTTTCATGAAAACTGATTCCTTTAGGATAATATTTTATCAACATGGCTCCAAATGATCCTAAATTATATGAGAATTGTGATGGAATTGCATAAAGAAGTGTTAAAGGAATCTTGTGGGAGTGAGGGGGATGGAGCCACCCACCCATGCTACCCCCCTCCCCTCTGCCAGCTGATCCCAAATAAACACTCGTCTTCCACATACAATATACTCCTACACTTATTTACTCTTATTTTTATCTGTATAGTACTGTACACTATACAGTACAGTTTTCTCTTTATTCATAAGACAAATCATCTCGGTGACAACAGATTTGCTGACAACCAGACTTATATGTCTGATTTTTAACCTAGAGAGTTCTGTTTCATATTTGTTTTTTGTGATATAATATTCTTTAATAACCTTGTTATACATTTAAAGACTTTAGTTGTTGAAGTGCAGTAGTAATATGACAATTAATTTTCTTTAAACAGTTTAGATAAGCAGTGTTATCTCCAACTCCCCCCAGCATTTTAGCTTGAGGTCTGTGTAGGTAACATTACAGTACTTAACACCCCCTGCATACAGTATTATTAGCTCTTTTCGGACTTTCGCTTTTTTCGGACTGTGGTCTGCCCTAATTACTGTAGTCCAATTTATCTAGGTTGTACTGTAGTGTATTGTGTGAGTTTATTCTATGATCATATATACTTCTGGTCAGTATACTTTTTTTTTTACATCTGGGCAAGAATGATTGAGGAATTTGAGGTCTTAATGGAAATGAAGAAGTCACAATGTGACAGTCCTCCTAAACAGATGCAGTATATCCAGAAGGCATACTTTACCAATGTGCAGTCACTCAAAAATGCCATCAATGAATTGAGAAATCCCTTTACTGACAACAGCACAGATCTTCTGGTGCTGCACTGCAGAGACCTGGCAGACCCTGCTGTGGCAGAAACTGTATGGAACCTGGAGAAATTGGGACAAGAACTGTATGATTCCTATTTTTATCGCTTTGCTAGGCAGTGGCCAGTATGGGGGTGGTGATAGGAATGTTGTTTGTTGTACCAAGCGAACAGGCGCTGACTCAGTCCTACTATAATGAAGCCAGGGGGTAGACTATGCAGAATCAGCTTGATGTATCTACCCGGACGCTAACATATAACCACCAGTATGCCCTAACTGCTCGCCCTAAACACACCGAGGCTTTCTGCTCTGAGCCAGACCTGCAATACATAAGTGTGCTCGTAAGCCTATTATGTTTCATTGAGGACGTGAAGAATATTAATTGAACAACTTCTGATGATATGCAACTTATATTGTGTTACTATTAATATAATGTATTCATTTATGTGATAATATTAAGAAAATGTATTCATATATTATATGTCACTGAGCCATCAGTTCCCTCTTGTAAATTGATTATTTGTATGTGACAGGTTTGACCGAAATAAACAGCATCGAGTTGATGTAGCAATCACACCTATGTCAAACACCATCTTGTAGATGTGGCTAAGCCTATTGCTGATCCCATCACATGCAACAATCTTCCTCTCTTTTGTCAACCTCTAGTCAGAGCAAATTCTAAAGATCAACAAGTGTTGTCTTTGAAGAATGACTGTTGTCTTTTCTCCAGACTTCATATAACTTCTCAAGTGCGAGATGGAGACTTTGACAAGTTCTTTGAGCATGAAAACCAATCCTTTCTTTCTGCACTGTTGTAATTTGGTAAACTGAGATAGGGAATTAAATCAGATCTTATGGGATGTTTGGAGGATCTAGTTGACGAACCTGACTTCCTTATTTCCTTCAATTACTCAGACTGTCCCCAGTCACCAAGGTAACCATAAAATCACCACTTGGCCGATGGACAACTTTTGTAACCCCCTCTATACCTGAAGAAGTAAAATTACCTCGGTAGGACGAGGTTTAGCTTCTCAAGAGGAGTGGAAGCTGGAGGATAGAGCCTCACAACTTTCACCTACTCCCAAATAGCTCGCATGTCTACTCTGGTTGAGGTCTGGTCTCTGGCTTGGCCACCAGCACTGTCACAGATGGGCGGTCGAACAGGAACAAAGTCTGATTTGGTGCGCTACTTGGAAGATATTATTCCAGTGAAAGAAAATGGAAAATGTGTCCAGCCCCACTGTGCAGGCTGTTCCTAGATGGTGCTGCTATTGTTAACACTCATTGACCAGGCTCTGCAAGGACTTTTCAAGATTATGCCAATAACATCTCTGTGCCGTATATCATTGGACATCATCTGGGACGTGTATCTGCCTGACAGCTTGAAATGAGATACTTGCAGAAAGAGAGGAAAGGGAGTTAGGAGACATGTTGAAGCATGTAGTGCAGTCCCTGGGAACTGGTTGGAGTTTCTATGGCTCGATGACAAGACAGAGCTATTCCCCTGGCTAGCACCGACTGCTGTCGGAATTGAAACTGATAAGCAGATCATCACTAAGCACATGCTGATGTGCTTTGCTCCTGTTGTCAGGTTGACATCTCAGGTCTCGCTCCATTCACACATGAAGAGGCAGACACACGCCTACTACTACACCTGGAAGATGCTGTGAAGAAAGGCCACAACAAGGTGTTGATTTACACGGTAGATACAGATGTCGTGGTTCTGGCTGTAACAGCCGCCCAGTGTCTCAACATTGATGAATTTTGGGTTGCCTTCGGAGTTGGGAATAACTTCATATACATTGCTGCACAGGATATACCAGGAGCACTGGGACCTGATCAGTGTGCTGCCTTGCTGATTTTTCATACCTTTACTGGGTGCAATGCAGTTTCCTACTTTGGAGGTAGAGGCAAGAGGACTGCATGGGAAACTTGGAATGCCTATGGAGGTGTCACTGCAGCATTTTGTGCCTTAGCTGCTAGACCAAGCCCTGAGTCAATAGAAGAACACATGGGACTATTGGGGCACTTTATTGATGTCCTATATAATCGCATTAGTGATCAGAAGTGCCTGAACCAAGCCAGGAAGCAGCTAATCACCCAGAAAGGCAGGTCTCTGGATGGTTTACCCCCAACACGGGCTGCACTTAACAGCACGCCAAACGAGCTGCCTACCAAGCTGGATACTGCTGATCCCAGATGATGGCTGCAAAGTCAGAGTTTCCTTTACCATGTGAATGGGGCTGGATGAAGAAGAGCAGAGGGAGGCTGGGAAATATGCTGAACAATGCTGCCAGAAGCCATGCAAGCCTGCAGTGAGCTTTTGTGGTGTGGATGTGAGAAGGGATGCAGAGGTCTTTGCAAGTGCATGAAGGCAGCCCTCCCATGCACAGCTTTTTGCCAGTGTGATGGATCCTGTGCTGACTGAGTTAGAGACTGGAATAAAGTATGAAATGTTGTATGACCATTTATAAAAACATTCAGATCAGCTGTACATTACAATAAAATGATTATTTTTGCCCATCAAATGAAGTTAACCTAATAGACTATGGGCAGCAAGTGGCAGCCATTTTGGAAAATGGCCACCATTGCTCTCACGAGTCAAATCTGCGAGGTCCCTATGGCTAAAATTCTTTAACCAGGTATACCCAAATTACGTGCCAAATTTCATGCTTTTATCATCAAAGGCATACACATATCTGCTGCATTAATATGATAATGCTAAATTATCTTGAAGTTTTATTCTAGGTGATGTAAATGTATACAAACTTCCTCGAGCTGATGTGCCAGAAGACCCCTTGCCTGAGTCAGCCAGACTGATAAAACTTAAGCACAAAGAGGAAATCAAAACTGAAGGAGCAACACTCATGTAAGAAAAAAAATTTTTGAACTTGTAAAATTTTTAACATAAGCTGTGCATTCCTTGTGCAGTATTTATCCAGAATTGAGAATTTTCCATATGTGGCCATTAAAGGTTTCATGACTTCCTAGTTTCTACAGTTATCCCATTGAATGATTCCCAAATTTTCATCAGCTTGAATCTTTGTGTTTGGCTGGGTTCTTTATACCACTAATAAATGAAGTAATTTTAACTGTTACCATTGTTCATCTATTAGAGATTATGACTGCATCAGGTTCCCAGGTGCCATTATTGTTTCAACAAGTGCTGTGTTAGGCTATGCTATTGGGGAACCATGGCACATACTGTACTGTACTGTAATGTACTGTACTGTATTGTATTGTATTGTACTGTACTATACTGTACTTATGCGACATTCTTTAATACCGTAATATATTTAATGTTCCAGAACATAGATTGGATTTTATGTTTTCTGGCTACCGGGTAATTTATCTGCTCACATTTTTTTTTTTGACTGTATCCCATATCAGAGTCTGACTGGGATCTTTTCATTAAGCTAGAAGTCTCCAAGTTGAGTTACTGAAAAGTGGTTTCAACTAAGGAAGTACTGTGCTACCGTATTCCTTACCAAAGTTAAGATGTTGGATGGTGAGTTTAGTCTAACATTGTGCCAAAACTCTTTATTTTAGAATGGCTGTACCTTATGGCCCACAATTATTAATATACCTGGTGTCAAAAATCTCACCAATGGTGATTGAAGATTAGCAATTGAGTCGTTGAGTACAGTAAACCATCACACTTCCTGACTTCTCAGATCCAGATTTCAGTTGGTCCGGACAACATCTGGATGTGGCAAGTTCCTATCCGGTCTCTCTCTCAGTCCGTATGCTGTGTTTACTCCCCTGGTGCTACAATGGACCTAGTCCGCATCTCCCACCACTAGTCACAGCGCTTATCCCTCCTCATTCTCACTTGTAGTCTCGGTGTGTATACACCATCTTGCTACCTCTAGATCGCATCCTTTTGTTGTTCCTTGTGTATTTTGTGCCTTGTGACTGTTGTGTAGTGATGGCACCCAAAAGGAAACACACACACAGCTTACTGTAGCTCATAAGCTGGAGTTGTTACAGAAGTTAGAGAGTGGTTGGTCTGTAGCAAGATGCTGTAGCAAATATGGCGTCCTTAAGCAAACGGTGTCTGATACACAAAAGGCTAAGGGTTCCTTGCAGTCATTTGCAATGAAATATAGTTTTGATTCTTCATCCTCTAAGATGACTGTTGGAGACCTCAAACTATATTAAAAGTAAAAGGAGGGAAGTTAAAATAATAGTGTACTGATATACCGAACAGTAATAACAACAATACTGTCTATAGAGTAATAAACTAAATACTATATAATTATTATTATTGTTGTTGTTATTACTGTATTATTTAATACCATTAATATTAATATCATATTATTATTGCTTTTACCCCTGTCAATAAAGTCCTTGCACAATATTATGATTATCATTAATGCGTCTTCAATGGGTTGATCCGGACATTTGCGACATCAGGACACCCTCTCCCCCTCTAATTGTCCAGAAGTGGAAGGGTTTACTGTACATTTAGTTAAGCTGTTATTACCTAAGACAGTGGCTCTTACCCTTCTTATGGTCGTGCTCCCTACAGCAGTTGGTCTTCATCTCCACGCCCTCCTCCTTCCTTCATATAAAATTCTAAATCTAAAAATTCTAAAGCAATTTCCTCTTGAAATAAATAGGAGAATTGAGAAACTAGTTTTTCATTCTTTACTTTAATAACTTTAATTATTCAAAAGAGCCTGCATAAGCAACTCGCAAATAAACAACGTATTTAGTGAGAACACATGTAGTGAGATTTTTTACACTGCTTCTGAGCTACCAGATCCCGAATACGTGGCCGCGTGCCAGAGAGCACAGCTCAAGTCCCCTTCAACGTTAAGCTTGTTTCTGTATTTGGTCTTGACAGCAACCAGCGCAGAAAATGCAGCCTCGCAAAGATACGTGGATCCAAACATCGTCAGAATCCGAACAGCTTGACATGAGACCAGGGGGTAAACAGGAAGGTATTTGACCCAGAACACCCCCAGATCCAGAGTTTTGAAGTCGTCCTCAGCTGAGGAGTTGAACTGCAGCTCAAGGAACTCCTCCTGGACTTCATCCGAAACATCAGCTGCCTCACATTTGAATGGGTTCCTGATGAATATCGCGACCCCCCCCCCCCTAGAAATTAGGGGGGGGGGGTGCCCCCCTGGTTAAGAACCACTGATCTAAGAGAAAATCAAAAATAAGGATTACTAAAATCTGTATACAGTGGTCCCTCGGTTAACGAATGGTTCGGTTAAAAATACTTTGGTTAGCGAATTACCTTCCATAAGACTCTTCAATTCGGTTAACGAACAAAAATTCAATTAACGAAATCCTTACGAACATCACGTTTTGTTGTGAGCATCAGCTAATGGGCTAGTCTGCCAATTCAGTAATCTGTTCTATGTTTTATTCGTTTCCAGTGGAGTAAATGTCAAGAAAATTGTGCACTTTAATATTTGTGTATTTTTTGTATTGAAATTATTGGTCATTCTAAAATTTAGCCATCCAAGCTCTGTCTACATAAAGTTTTTCAACGAATATTTTTGGCTCAATATATGTAACTTTATTCATTTATTGAAACTCATTTACGTGCACACACTGTCGTAAGGGAAAAGCTGTACTGTACATGTAATCAAAATAATGCACAAAATGATTACTAAAATTTTAGTCTAGTGCAAACTATTGCATGTTTACATTCAAATTAATCATTATCTTATAAGAATTCCAGCAATGTAAATTATATTCTCCCCGGTCACTTCTATGAAATTTTATAAGCAAAAAAAAAAACTTAATCTAAAGGACATAAATAAACAAATAAATACTTCACTAGACCTTCGGGCTAACTGTCAAACATGTCACTGTCACCCCTCCCTCCCTCCCTCCCTACCCCCCCTCCCAGCCAGGGTTTGGTGGTTTTCAGTAGGCTTTAAGTTTTTATCTTATATAATATCAGAGACTAAAGTTAGGAGAATATAATTTGCATTGCTGGAATCCTTGCAAGACAGCGAATAATTTGAATATAAACGTCATATATTTTGCAAAAGAGATAAAAAAATTTGTACATTAGTGTACAGTACTGTAGTACATTTTATAATGTAAAGTTTTTCAACTGTATTTTTGGGTAGATTTACATAAATTTCTTCATTTATTTTTATTCATTTACATGCACACACCATACTAAAAGAAACGTAACAGAAATAAATGACTTAAGTGCAAACCTGTACTGTACTTGTACTAAATGATTATGGTACTAAGATTGTTATGTCTAGTGCAAATTATGGCTTGTTTATATTCAAATTAATCACTATCTTACAAGAATTCCAGCAATGTAAATTACATTCTCCCAGGCCATTTTAGTGGCATTTTATAAGAGAGAAGCTTATTCACTTAAGGACTGATAAATAAACACATGAGACCTTGGGTGCCAACTGTCAAACAGATCACCTCACCTCCCCCATGCTCCCTCCCTCCTTCCCTCCCTCTCCCCCAACCAGGGTTTTAGGCTTATAGCTTTTATCTTATATGATATTTCAGACTAAAGTTAGGATAATATAATTTGCATTGCTGGAATCCTTGCAAGACAGCGAATAATTTGAATATAAACGTCATATATTTTACACGAGAAAAAAATTAATCACCTCTATCACATTACAGTAGTGATTTAAGAGTAAGAGTGTATATGTACGTATATATACAGTAGTACCCCGATTTACGCAGTCAATTCAACCCACAGGGTACCACGGAAAGTGAAAACCACGTAAAGTGAACAACAGAACATATGGGATTAATTCCAATAGAGACTGGCCCGACCCCCAAACTCCACTTTTTGACGACACAAAACTATGTTGTAGTAAAAATATTATCTTAACTTTATGATGGTATGCACACACAATTAATATAGAAGAGATTAGGTTAGGAAAAATAAAGGTAAGATTAGGAAAAATAAAGGTTAGGTTAGGAAAAATAAAGGTTAGGTTTAACATTTACGTTAGTAGAAGAGATGGATCGGCATACGGGGATGGAGGCTGGTTCCGAGGCAGAGGGCAGATTACTGGCCCTCAGGTGAATCACCATCACTAGGTGAATCACCATCACTATCCACCATAGTTGTCAGGGCCTCCCTGACAAATCCCTCAAAGTTACCTTCATTGTCACTATCATTGGCTTGGGCTGGCTGTGGTGGGTTGCGGGCGAAGAACTCGGTAATGCTTCTTTGACGGCTAGTGTTGATGTTGTCTTGATACACCTTGATGTACGGCTCCATAGCCTGCACCAGCCGGGTATGGAAGACTTCATAGCGGTCATCGTCATGGTCGTTGGAAAGGAAGAGCTTCAGTTTCTCTGCACACTCGATGGCACCCTTAACATTACTATGCGTTAACTTGTGTTCTTCTGGGGTTGACGCACCACCTGCCTCTTCACTGACGTGATCATCTTCCAACATCTCGTCGGCAGTCATTTCAGGATCTCTGATCACCTCCAGGATGTCTTCGTTGGTGGTATCGGAGAAGCCTTTAGCTGTAATACTGTGCGCAGCTTCTCTTGCAAGGTCCAATGCCACTGTAACAGACTGAACCTCACCAGTCACAGGTTGACACCGCCTCTCACCTGGGATACCATGCAACACATGTCTCCATGCGTGACGAATCGTAGCTACATACAGCTGATCCCATGCCTCCACCAAGAAGTCCACAGCTTGTTTGACGTTAATTTTTTTACAAAACTGTTTGACAAGAACTTCTTGATTCACCACCTGTTGTTCCTTGTCCTCGTCGCTTTTGCTCTCGCTTTCGGTGTCACCCAGCTTATGCAACACATCCTTGGTGTTGGTACAGTCGTTCAGGAGCTTAAACTTCTTTGCAGAGTATGCAGCTTTCACGTTGCATATCAACTCCTGGTCCATGGGCTGGATTAATGTCGTAGTGTTGGGAGGAAGGAAGACCACTTTTACGTTGGGGTGACGATCCATAAGTACTGGCGAGTGTCCTGGTGCGTTGTCAAGGAGCAACAGAATGTTGAATGGAACATTCTGTTGCTCGCAGAATTTCTTCACGTCAGGAACGAAACAGTCATCAAACCAGGAGAGTGACAGAGCAGAGAACATCCACGCCTTACGTGAGGTCAGCCAGTGGACATTAATCTTGCTCATGTCCACATTCTTGTAGGCATGCGGCTTGCGGGCTGTATGGATCACCGATAACTTGAGTTTACAGGTACCGGAGGCATTGGTGGTAAAGAGGACGGTCATGCGCTCCTTCTGCAACTTCCGGCCCCGAATCTTACTGGTAGTCTGGACAACGAAGGTCTTGGTAGGCAGCTTTTTCCAAAATAGACCGGATTCGTCCATTTTGAACACCTGGTTGTCGGTGTACTGTCCTTCCTCCATAACCTCACGTAAGAACGGAGGAAAATCTCTAGCCGCCACACGGTCAGCACTCGCTTCTTCACCACCAATGTTGATGTTGGTGATCTTGTTCCTCTTCTTAAACCTATGCAGCCAACCAGAGGAAGCATTGAAGGGTTTGGGCTCTGCAATTCCCATCTTACGTGACACTGCTGTGTACAGTTCACGGGCGTACTCTTGAACGGATCGCGTGTCCACCGCCATGTTGCGTCGCGCCTGACGAATCAAGTAACTCACCAGCAAATTTTCAACCTTTAGCAGCACCTTGTTCTGGCAATACTTGATCATCGGAGCCCCTGCAGACATTGTGATTCTCATGTGTTCTTTGATCTTGGCTGCATCCTTCTTAATAGTACGAATCGTAGATTCGTTGACTCCATGCTGGAGCGCGTGATCTGCTTGACGTGTTCCTTTCTCCAAATCTTGAATGATCTTGTATTTCACTTCGTAGCTCAGGGAACGTCGTATCTTCTTTGGCTTAGGGCGACTGGGTCCAGGTAAGGCAAGGTTTCTCTCTGGGGGCGGTGGTCCAGCGGAAGTCATTTAACAGAACAATGGATGCACGTTTACACGGTGTGGCCTGGAGGGATGAAACTGACACGGCTGGGTCAAGCGTCGTCTTTCCTCCCTCCTGCGGGTGTACATGTCATATTACTTTAAACCAATCACAGCCAGCAGCCATATGACGTCACTGATAATGCAACAGAGACATCCACTGCGCAACCTTACCGCGCGGCTTGCCCAAGCGGGAGAAGGCGGGAGGGTCGAATCTAAAAATAGCGTCGCGCCAGACACTCTACGCATATATGGGTAGATGCATCGCGTAAAGTGAAAGTCCGGTTCTGGCGAGATACCTCGTAATTGTGGAATCGCGTAAAGTGAAACCGCGTAAAGCGGGGTATTACTGTATAGTGATTTAAGGGCGATTTAGGGGAATTTTAGGAGTGTTTCTGACTATGCGTTTTTGGCTTTACTTTGTATGTACTTTTCTGTGAGCTGGAACCAATTACTCAATATCCCATTGAAATAATGGATTCGGTTAACGAACGACTCTGTGGAACGAATTGTGTTCATTAACCGAGGGACCACTTTATATATATATACAGTGAACTCTCACTTTACGCGGTTAATTCAACCCACAGGGTACCGCGGAAAGTGAGAAACGCGTAAAGTGAACAACATAACATATGGGATTAATTGAAATAGAGACCGGGCCGACCCCCAAACTCCACTTTTTCAGACACAATACCTACGTTGTAGTAAAAATAACTTCTTAATTTTATGATGGTATGCACACACAATTAATAATTAAGAGAAATATCAATAATATTAGGTTTTTTAACACTTACACTAGTAGAAAAGATGGCTGGGCACACGGGGATGGGGGTTGGTTCCGAGGCAGAGGGCAGATTATTGGCCCTCACCTGTATCACTTGTATCAATTGTATCACTATCCACCACAGAGGCTTGCAGGGCCTCTTTGTTAAACCCCTCAAAGTCCATATAAGTCCATATCCTCACTATAATTATCACTATCACTGACTTGGGCCGGTTGTGGTGGGTGGCGGGTAAAGAACTCGGTAATGTTTTGATGACTGGGCGACCTTGTGCGCACCATTTTCGAGCCTCTTACACAACATGGCGGATGGCGGGAGGTTTGGATCCAAAAATGGCGCGGCTTGCCAGCCGCTCTCCGCGTAATGGGGTTCACGACCGCGGAATGTGAGCATGTTAGGTTCTGGCAAGGCACCGCGTTAACGGTGAACCGCGGAATGCGGGACCGCGTAATGTGAGGATTGACTGTAGTTAGCCTAACACAAAGGATGGCACAGTCTAAATAAATGTTACATTCATATCTAATAATGAAATCATACAGTAAATGTAACACTTTACCTTGAAAATATATGAATGTAACTTGATAGGGGAGAAGGGTGATTTTGAGGTTGATAACATCGAGCTTCTCTTCAAGTGTTATATCCTTTCTTTTACGATCATCACCGGGAATTCTATCACCAGAACGCTTCTTGGAGATATTCTTCTTTACCATATTCACAATTAATACAACAAAATTGGAGAAATAGTAAGCAAAAATCGCGTTATAGCAAACAAGCGTTCGCGTTATACAAATATCGTTCCTAATTCATAAATCGCGTTAGAGCAAATTCGCGTTATCAAAACACGCGTTATAGCAGAACTCACTGTACAAATTTTAGATTAAATGTAAGAATTTTGATTACAAAGAGCCAAAATTTTATCTTTTGTGCAAAATATATGACGTTTATATTCAAAATATTCCTGGTCTTGCAAGGAATCCAGCAATGTCAATTATATTATCCTAACTAGTCTGAGGTATTATTTATTACTATACCTTAAAATCTAGTGTTTTACCCAAACATTTCTCAGAGAGGGAGGAGCCAGCGAGCGTGGGAAGGGGGGGGGGGGGGTTGAGTCCATTATTTGAATGGACATTAACCTGGCGACTGCATTTCTCATAAAATTAAGATGTTATTTTTACTACAAAGTAGGTATTGTGTCGGAAAAAGTGGAGTTTGGGAATCGGCCCAGTCTCTATTTCAATTAATCCCATATGTTCTGTTATTCCATTTACGCGTTTATCGTTTTACACGCTACTCCGCGGGTTCAATTGACCGCGTAAATCGGGGGACCACTGTGTGTGTGTATATATATATATATATAATATATATATATGTATATATATATATATATATATATATATATATATATATATATATATATATATATATATATATATATATATATATATATATATATATATATATATATATATATATATATATGTATGTATGTATGTATGTATATGTATAAATGTATATATGCTGATAACCACAAGGAAAAAGAAAACACGAAGTTCCCAAGCGCTTTCGTGTAATTCACATCTTCAGGGATGAGTACAGACTAAAATAGAAGTGCAGAACAAGTTATATATATACAGAGGAGGGTGAGAACAAGTCCACAGAGGTCAAGTATAGGTAATGACCCTACTAATCTTTACAAAAGCACCGCAGCGGTCGGTAGTCAAGTCAGAGGGAAAACTGACCCAACCTTCTCACCTGGTTACAAATCTTCTTAATTACAAAATTGTCCAATTTGTACATACCGTTACTCAAATTCATGTTAACGGATTCGGTATGTTTAATGAGACTAGATTCTACAATGTTCCTACTGTCAATTGAATTACAAGGTAATATTGAGGAGGCATTATCCCAGTCAATGCAATGTTTATTATCCCTCAAATGAACGAACAGAGCATTGGATTTCTGGCCTGTCCTAACACTGTATTTATGTTGTTTAAGTCTAGTTACAAGATCTTTACCTGTTTGGCTTAAGTAAAACCTATTACATTCCTTGCAAGGGACTTTATAAATGCAGCCATTTGTATTATTGAGGGAGTTCTTGATTAACATCTGTTTAACAGTGCATGAGTTTTTAAATGCCACATTGACGTTCCAGGTTTTTAGTTGTAAAGGAATTTGAGAGAAATTTTTGTGAAATGGTAATACTAGGAGATTCTTATGGTCATGGGTGGGCTTGGGATCAGTTCTATATAAAGATTTCTCAGTAATGTTCAGGCATTTGTCTATGAAAGATCTAGGGTATTTAAGGTTTGAGCCAATATTATAGATATATTTATATTCCTCATCAATGAATTCCGGGCTGCAAATTCTCAAAGCACGTAAAAACATTGTTGAAAATTCTGACTGTTTGACTCTATTATGGTGGGCAGAATAATAATGAATGTATATACACACATTAGTTGGTTTTCTATAAATACTGAACTTAAAGGTGTTACGTATTCTGTGGATCAGACAGTCTAGGAAAGGCAATTTACAGTCATGCTCTAATTCCACAGTGAATTTGATCGAGGGGGCTAAGTTATTAAGTTGTGGCAGGAACGCTTTTATGTCCTCATTACTTGGCCAGAGACATAATACATCATCTACATATCTAAACCAGACTGCTGAAGGTGGTAAGATATTACTTAATAGTTTCTTTTCAAAGAATATGTTTCAGCATCACATAAAAGGACCTTTTATGTGATGCTGAAACATATTCTAAGCTCATAAATAATCCTCTCAACACTGTTAACACCCAGTTCAACAAAAAACTGAAGTCTCTTTTGAGAGGCAAAGCTACTCTCATTAAACATCTTACTTCAACGTCCCCTCCACTGCCATGCATGTACGGTTTAATCAAGACCCACAAGCCTAATAACCCAGCAAGACCCATCATTAGCTCAGCTGGGTCAATCTCTTATAAATTATCTAAATGGTTAGTTTCTTTACTAAATCCCCTAGTTGGCAACATTTCTAACTCTAATATTAAGAATAATATGGATCTGGTTGATAAACTCAATAACTTACACATTAATTATGATTTTAAACTGGTCAGTTTTGATGTAACATCACTCTTTACAAAGGTCCCAGTTGATGATTTACTGGAGTTCCTCATAGATTCCCTGGATAATATTTCATTGCCTGTCTCGAAAGATGACCTTATCGAACTCATCAAACTATGTATTAAGGATTGTAAATTTGAATTCAATGGAGAATATTATGCTCAAAAATTTGGCATGGCAATGGGTAATCCACTCTCACCTGTATTAAGCAACATTCTTCAGGCCGAATCGACGCTTGAAATTGTCAAACCACCCCTTGCTGGCTTAGAAAGGTGTCAGAGGTGTCTCAGATGTGGGGGTAGCAGCACTGGTACTGGGTATGGGTTCCTCAGCTGCAGGCATGAAGCGTGTGTGTAGAAACTTAGCTTTCTCCTGGATAAGGATAGAGTCCACTGCTACACCTTTCTGGTGCTGGTCCTCTATCCACAGAAAGCACTGGCACTTACAGCATCTTAGATATCTTTTTCCCTTTTCTTGATGGTACGTACAGTGCTTTCGTTCATATTTGGCTTAAGTTTGTATGTACTTTTTCTGTGAGTTGGAACCAATTGTGTTTGTTAATCGAAGGACCACTGTATTATTTTTGCATTTTCGACTTACGTCCAATTCAACGTACGACCTGGATTTGGGTCCCTAACCAGGTCGTAAGTCGAGGAGCAGCTGTATATATGCAGCTAACCCTCGACTTACGACATACTCGACCTACGACCACCTGCACATACAACCACCGCAGTTGGTACCCAAAATTTTTCAAATGGCATGCGTATTTTCTGGAACCGAAACGTTTCCGTCCCGTACGAGAGCGTCGCATGGGCTGGGTCGCCTCGTGGCTACAGCACCCACCCTTTAGAGCGCTTAGTTGGTGTTTGGCTGTCGTTGTTGTCAATAGTGATCGCGCTGTGTACTGATAATATTTTTGTGCTGGTGCTGCTCAGAAGAAAAGGAGACAGTCAATTACTTTTGAGACGAAAATGAAGATAATAATGCAGTATGAAAATGTAGAAACGGTATCAACCATTTCACGCGACCTAGGCTTCTCACACTCAACCATATCAACAATTTTGAAGGACAAGGAATGTATTCATGAGGTAGTGAAAGGATCAACACCTATAAAGAGAACAATAATAACGAAAAAGATACAAGGTCCTATTCATGACATGGAAAAATTACTTGTGATATGGATGGAAAATCAGGTACAAAAGCGTGTACCCTTAAGCCTTCTAGCCCTACAGGCTAAGGCAAGAAGCCTTTTCGAAAGCCTGAAGGAGCAGGCAGGAGATGAGTGCCACCAAAACTTTACAGCAAGTCATCGGTGGTTCCAAAGGTTTAAGAACCGCTACAGTTTGCTCCACTGCTTTCCACTATCTGTAACCAACACTTGTGTAGTTGACAAGACTATGATCCCACACTTCACTCAGCCTCCAAACCTTCCACGACCTTTCGGCTTCAAGTTACGTGAGGTTGTGAGTCTTGTCATCATCACCTCTCTCCTTGAATTTATTTATTTTTCATAAAATAATTTGTAGCCTACATACATTACTTTATTTTTATTTATTTATATATTTATTTATTTATTTATTTTCAAAGGGTTCTTATAAATCTCTCTTCTTACCAAAAAGTTTTCTGCTATCTATTCTTTGATTATTTTTATATGTGATCCAGGCAGTTTCAGCATGGTTACTCTTTTGTCCAGTGTTGCTTTGTTTTCACTGACTTCATTATTATTGGCCTCGAAGAGGGTTTATCCTTCTCCCCTCTTATTGTCTTTCTTAACCAAGAAAGCAGTAAAGGTTATGACACAACAACTGTAGTAATACTTACCTTCTTTTTTCATTTGTCAGCTTATTTACTATGGGACAGCCACATAACCCAGCAAGTGCTGTCTATGTACAGGCTCTTGAGTGTATTAAAGACAGCTGTCATTCTTTGCAACCTTGATTTGATCACACTTCTGAATTCATTCATTATGGCTTGTATTGCATATTTATTTAGTCAAAAGGATATGTCAGCTCTGGAAACATTTCATCACAGTAGTACCACTTACTCATAATATTATTGATGCTCACATTTTTATTCTTCCATATTTCCCACAGAGCTCACCATACTCCAGGTCACACCACTGACCATGTTGTTTTGGAATTGAATGAAGAGAGGGCAGTGTTTACTGGTGACTGTATCTTAGGTGAAGGAACAGCAGTGTTTGAGGATCTTTACACCTATATGAATTCACTAAAAGTAAGCAACTCATCTTTCCATTTTTTTTTACTTGTGATATGTATTCTTTATTGTACTGTATACCTAGGGGGGGGGGTTCCTGGGAGTCCCAACCCCCACCTTTTCATCAGAGTATTCCAATACCTTTTCTTTAATGCAGTATTGTACTCAAGCATTTTTGCATATTAAATTTTAATTATGATTGACATCAGAATACAGTGGTCCCTCGGTTAACGAACACAATTCGTTCCAGAAGGTCGTTCGTTAACCGAAACCATTGTTTCAATGGGATTTGGGGTTATTGGTTCCCGCTCACCGAAAATTACATACAAAGTAAAAATAAATGCAATAAAGTACACTTACTTTGAGGTGTGTATGTAGAAGGCTTCTGGTTGATGATGATGATGATGGGAATTAGAAGTAGGAGTGGAAGAGAAATCACCCCGTGCTTCATGCCGTCATTTCACCCATAAAATTTTAAGCTTACTAGGTGTAATTCAAGTTTATTTTCTTTAAATCAACACTGCACGGCACTATATATTGTCAATATGTAAAATAAATTTCAGAATGACCAATAATTGTACTGTAAAAACGTAAAAATCGTTTATGTTCAAGAGAGCCACAAGCAAGATGTTACCTCCGCTGACCAGAGATACAAACTGACCCTTTTGTGGGTGAGTCAAGTGGCTGATTGGCACACCAAAAACTAGTTTCCTGTACTGCAATTATGTTAAATAAGTGTTAAAATGACTAAAAATTTTAATATAAAACTTGGAAAATTATTGAATAGTACAACCTTCTTGATATTTACTCAAATGGGAACGAATTTAAGCCCTAGAACTGATTACAGTGGTCCCTCGGTTAACGAACACAATTTGTTCCAGAAGGTCGTTCGTTAACCGAAAATTTCGTTAACCGAAACCATTGTTTCAATGAGATTTTGGGTAATTGTTTCCAGCTCACCGAAAATTACATACAAACTAAAAATAAATGCAGTAAAGTACACATACTTTGAGGTGTGCATGTAGAAGGCTCCTGGTTGATGATGATGATGATGGAAATTAGAACTGGGGGTGGAGGAGAAGGGAGAAGAGAAGGCAGTGGGGGTGGAAGAGAAGTCACCCCATGCTTCATGATAGATTTAAAAAATTGTCCAGGGGGGACTTACAGTGCCCCCTCCAACCCCCAGCAGGGTGGGCTTGCTGTGCTCGCCATGTTCACCCACCCACAACTTATTGAACCCTCCCCTCTTGATATTCCTGGATCTGCCCGTAATACCGTGTTTTCCACTTTATTTATTTTTTTAAATGTTCCCTTAAAATTAGCTTATGCCTTATACATCAAACCTAGAAGACTAAGAACTATGATGGTTGATGCTGACTCTAAAAGGAATTACTTTACTTCAACAGTTAATGCCAGAGCCATTAAACGTCAATTACGGATATATCTGTGATAAACAATTGGTGTCAGCTGGCACCAAGCATTGATATATCTGTGATAAAATGTTACCAGTACCTCATGGCATTACATGCAGTACAAGTACAGTGATATCTCCATTAACCGGAACAATTGGTGAAGACCACTTCCAGAAATGAGAGATTTCCGGGTAACGACACGACTCTCAAAAAATTTTCTTGGAAGTTCCAGAAATTGCCCATTACATCATCTCTCGAACCTAGAAAAATATCTCCCATCCCTGGAATTTTCGGGGTACAGTAGGGTCGGAATATATTGCGAGATAGGGTACGAGGATGTTTGCCATATACTAAATCATGATACAGTATATAATTACATGTAATCAATGGGGAAAATAAGGTTAGGATCTGGAGGCCAATAAAAGTTACTAAAGTTGACTTAATGAGTTTATTTTCTTACTAACTAAAGCACCAATAAACACCAGACTCGGGAACACCAGACTCGGCAGGTGACGAGCCATCCCACACGCCATCTCGGTAACGCCAGACGCCACACTGCCTCCCATACCTACATAAATGAACAAACCAAAAATATTACTTACAGTATTAAATCATTTCCATTAAGCTTTCCATTCTCTTCACTTCACTTTTCACGTCACTAGCAACCCATTTACACCCACTTTAGAAGTCGGAATCTGCAGCAGAGTCGGCTGCTGAATCATCACTGGCGCCGCTCGACTCACAGCCAACCTCCCCGCGTCACGCAACAACTCCGTGCCTAAACATGGAACTGTAAATGAATCATTTTATGTTTTAGTGCATGTTTTCATATTACATAGTTTTTTTTTTCATATGGAAATATGTAATAAACATGCCTAAATGAGTGTAAATGTGATAACTCCCCAACATCATCGCCTGCCTCCTCATTGCTTGAGTCGGTAAGCTTAGTGCCTAACTGCACCCCTGAAGGTCCTGCTTCCTCCCCAGATGGTTCAGCCTCCACTTCACCTGTAAAGAAACAACATGCACAGGAATCATTAAAACTGAATTTTTATCCTTGGCACAATGCACTCAGCCGAGACTCTATGCAGACAGTTGAGAGGGTGGAATGCATGTGCACTGAGTCTAGTAAACACTCACCACCACTGGACAGACCTTTACAACTTGTCTTTTTTCACTTTTTTAATAAAAGACACGAACCTAAACTTACCTTCAGAGCGAGAATGGGGTCGGAAGTAGGAAGTGAAGGACCTCTGCTTCTGGTTGGCTATCTTCCTGTCCAGCAGACGAATGTACAGTAGGTAGAAGAGAGGCTGTACAAGTTGTCTACATGCTCTGTAGTCCTCTCCACATCAAGATCGTTGTCCCTAACACACCTGATGACAGCAGATATTAAGGACATGTATTCCTTAAGTTCCGCGATTTTCCACTTCGGCTTCCTCTTGTTTCTTTGTCATCTCGGTTAACTCTTGGGCTTCTTCAGTAGTTAGTGGGTCGTCCAAGCTCTCTAGCAGTTCGTCCACATCTTCTTCAGGGACTTCTTGGAACTCTGGATCTTCTCTTATTTTCTTGCTAAGTAGAACTATTTCTTTGAGATCTTCGTCCTTGGTAAATCCTTTGAAAGTTTGGACAACATCAGGCCACAGAGGACACCAAACACCATTCAGGGCTTGTTCAGAGAGGGATTTCCAACTCAGAGCAACATTAAAGATGGCATCCTTGAATTTGAAATTTTTCAGAATTACCAGACAGTCAGTTCTTGGTCAGAACTCATTGCATCTGCCATTTGTTTCATTGTCATCTTCAAATACATTCGTTTGAATAAGGCAATGGCTCCCTGATCCATAGGCTGAATAAGAGAGGTGACATTAGTGGTCAAGAAGAACAACTGAATATTTTCGTTGAAGTTGTTGAGATGGGCTGAGTGACTGCTGGCATTATCCACGATGATCAGTGTCTTGTCACTGATTTTCTCGATGTACGGGATGACACAATTAATAAACCAGTCTTCAAACACCTTTCCAGTCATCCAGGCTTTCTTGTTAGATTTCCATATGACTGGGAGCTGAGGTAGGAGCACATTTTTAAAAGCATGAGGTCTGGCAGCAGTGTGAATGATGAGAGGTTTCATGCACCGATTCCCCGAGGTATTGGCACAGAGAAGCACTGCTGTTCTTTCCTTACTGACCTTAAATCCTGGAGCTTTGGCTTCTGTATTCATTAAATATGTCTTCTTTGGCATCTTTTTCCAGTTTATTCCTGTCTCATTACAATTCCAGATTTGGTCTGGAGTATAGCCACCTTCCTCAACCACTTTTTTTCCAATCTGTGTTGGCTGTGCAGCTGTGTTGGCCGATGCAGCTTCCCCTGACATAGACACACAGCATAATTCAACTCTTTTGATGAAGCTGTGAAGTCAGCCTTGACTAGCTGTGAATTTACACTCGCTTGCTGGCCATCCTACTCGCTGAAGCAGATGTGTCTTCATTTCTATTACCTCATTCTTTATCATTGAACCTGATATAGCAACATTACAGCACTGCATTTTTTCAAGAGCTGAATCAGAAAGACTGCGGGCGAGCGTAAATGCTTGGGTGAGCAGACACGGTGCCGCCCTTAGGGTGCAAATAACGCACTTGTTTGCCATGGCGGTACATTTGAAATATTTCCTGCCTAATTTCCCTCGCAAAATAAATAGATTTATTGCTATACAGTGGTCCCTCGGTTAACGAACGCCTCGGTTAACGAATTGCCTTCCATAAGAATCTTCAATTCGCTTAACGAAAAAAAAATTTGATTAACGAAATCCTTACGAAGATCACGTTTTGTTTTGAACATCAGCTGATAAGCTGAGGAGGTACTCAGCCAATTCAGTAATCTCTTCTATGTTTACATTCATTTCCATTGGAGTAAATATCAAGAAAATTTTGCATTTTTTTAAACAGTATTAAAATAATTGGTCATTCTAAAATTTAGCCATCCAATCTCTGTCTACATAAAGTTTTTCAACTATTTTTGGCTCGTATATGTAACTTTATTCATTTATTGAAACGCATTTACATGCACACACTGTCCTAAGGGCAAAGCTGAACTGTACATGTAATCAGAATAGTGTACAAAATGATTACTAAAATTGTTATCTAGTGCAAACAATGGCATGTTTACATTCAAATTAATCTCTATCTTATAAGAATTCCAACAATGCAAACTAAATTCACCCTGGTCACTTCTACTAAATTTTATGAGCAAAAAAACAAAAATCAGTCCAAAGGGCATAAATTAATATTTAAATACTTCACACCACAGGTGCCAACTGTCAAACATGTCACTGTCACCCCTCCCTCCCTAATCCCCACCTTCCAAAGAAAGGTTTGGGGTTTTCAGAAGGCTTTAAGTTTTAATCATATATAATATCTCAGACTAAAGTTAGGATAATATAATTTGCCTTGCTGGAATCCTTGCAAGACAGCGAATAATTTGGATATAAACGTCATATATTTTGCACAAAAGATAAAATTTTTGCTCTCTCTAATAAAATTCTTAAATTAGATCTAAAGATTGTATGTCTAATGCAAATTTTAGCTTGTTTATATTCAAATTAATCACTATCTTATAAGAATACTAGTAATGTAAATAATATTCTACCCAGTCATTTCTATGGAATTTTATGAGCTAAAAACAAAAACTCAAGTAAATAAACAAATTAAATACTTCACCAGACACGCTATCTGTCAAATTACACCTCACCTCCCGCTCCCCCCTCCTCTCCCTCCCTCCCTCCCTCCCTCCCTCCCTCCCTCCCCAGACAAAGGTTTGGTGTTTTCAGTAGGCTTTAAAGTCTTTATCTTATATAATATCTCGGACTAAATTTAGGAGAATATAATTTGCATTGCTGAAATCCTTGCAAGACAGCAAATAATTTTAATATAAACGTCATATATTTTGCACAAGAGATAAAATTAATCACCTGTATCACATTACAGTAGTGACTTAAGAGTTCTAGTGTGTGTATATATATATATATATATATATATATATATATATATATATATATATATATATATATATATATATATATATATATATATATATATATATATATATATATATATATATATATATATATATATATATATATATATATATATATATATATATATATATATATATATATATATATATATACACAGTAGTACCCCGCTTAACGCTGTCAATAAAACCCACAGGGTACCGTGTTAAGTGAAAACCACGCTAAGTGAACAACAGAACATATGGGATTCATTCCAATAGAAACTGGCCCGACCCCCAAACTCCACTTTTTCCGACACAATACCTATGTTCCATTAAAAATAACATCTTAATTTTATGATGGTACATGCACACAATTAATACTTAAGAGAAATAGAGAAATACAGTCGCCAAGTTAATGTCCATTCAAATAATGGACTCAACTCCCTCCCCCTCTTCTCACACTACACTCACTGGCTCTTCCCTCTGAGAAATTTTGGGGGGAAAACCAGGTATAGTAATAAATAATACCTCAAACTAAAGTTAGGATAATACAATTGACATTGCTGGATTCCTTGTAAGACCAGGAATATTTTGAATATAAATGTCATATATTTTGCACAAAAGATAACATATTTACTCAGAGTATACATTATATCTAAAATTTGTATGTCTAATGCAAAATCTATGATGTTTATATTCAAAATGATCACCAAATTGTAAAAATTCCAGCAATATAAATTATATTCTGGGCGGGTAATTTGTATGAATTTTATGAGCTAAAACAAATATCTTCAGTTAATAAAAAAAAAATATTCTTCACGACACTATCTGTCAATCAAAGTACCCCACCTTGCCTCCCCCCCTCTTCCAACTGGGCCAGAGGGTCGGTCAGTCCCAACCCTCCCTACCAGATGTGTGGGAAAACCAGAATATTTACCTTTTTAGTAATAAATAATACCTCAAACTAAAGTTAGGATAATATAATTGACATTGCTGGATTCCTTGTAAGACCAGGAATATTTTGAATACAAATGTCATATATTTTGCAAAAAAAATAACATATTTACTCAGAGTAAACATTATATCTAAAATTTCTATGTCTAATGCAAAATCTATGATGTTTATATTCAAAATGATCATCATATTGTAAGAATTCCAGCAATGGAAATTATATTCTGGCCGGGTAATGTGTATGAATTTTATGAGCTAAAACAAGCAGGCAGGGTGGCGGGTGGGGGGTGGGGGGAATCTAAAAATAGGGTCTTGAGCCGGACACTCTCCGTGTATACGTGGACAAAACCCGCGTTAAGTGAAAGTTCGGCTCTGGCGAGGCACGCATATACGTGAAATCGCGCTAAGCGAAACCGTGTTAAGCGGGGTATTACTGTATGTATATATATATATATATATATATATATATGTGTGTGTGCTGATAACCACAAGGAAAGAAGAAGACACGAAGTTCCCAAGCACTTTCGTGTAATTCACATCTTCAGGGGTTGAGTACAGACTAGAGAGAGAAATACAAATCAAGGTGTATATATACAGAGGAGGGTGAGACCAGGTCCACAATGGTCAGGTATTAGGTAATGACCCTACTAATCTTTAAATAGCACACAACGGTTGGTGGTCAGGTCAGATGGTCAGTTGACCCGGCCTTCTCACCTGGTTACAAATCTTCTTAATTACAAAATTGTCCAGCTTGTACATGCCATTACTCAAATTCATGTTGAATGCTTCGGTATGTTTAATAAGACTAGATTCTATGATGTTCCTACTATCAATTGAATTACATGGTAATATTGAGGAGGCATTATCCCAGTCAATGCAATGCTTGTTATCCTTCAAATGAACAAACAGAGCATTGGATTCCTGGCCTGTCCTAACACTGTATTTGTGTTGTTTAATTCTAGTTGCAATATCTTTACCTGTCTGGCCTAAGTAAAACATATTACATTCCTTGCAAGGAACTTTATAAATGCAACCAATTGTGTTGTTGGGGGAGTTCTTGATTAACATTTGTTTAACAGTGCATGAGTTTTTAAATGCCACATTGACGTTCCAGGTTTTTAGTTGTGAAGGAATGTGTGAGAAATTTTTGTGAAATGGTAATATTAAGATATTCTTATGGTCATGGGTGGGCTTGTTTTTACGTGCCTTGAGAATTTGCAGTCCGGAATTCGTCGATGAGGAATACAAATATATATATAATATTGGCTCAAACCTTAAATACCCTAGATCTTTCATAGACAAATGCCTAAACATTACTAAGAAAACTTTTTAGAACTGATCCCAAGCTAAGGTGCTCCGCTGTTTCCCTTTTTCCCCGTGTCATTTATATCAAGATTTATCTTAACCACGTTTTCATTGTGGATCTACATGATATATATACAGTGAACCCTCACTTTACGCGGTTAATTCGACCCATGGCGGCCCGCGTAAAGTGAACAACATAACATATGGGATTAATTGAAATAGAGACCGGGCCGACCCCCAAACTCCACTTTTTCAGACACAATACCTACGTTGTAGTAAAAATAACTTCTTAATTTTATAATGGTATACACACACAATTAATAATTAAGAGAAATATCAATAATATTAGGTTTTTTAACACTTACATTAGTAGAAAAGATGGCTGGGCACACGGAGATGGGGGGTTGGTTCCGAGGCAGAGGGCAGATTATTGGCCCACACCTGTATCACTTGTATCAATTGTATCACTATCCACCACGGAGGCTTGCAGGGCCTCTTTGTCAAACCCCTCAAAGTCCATATAAGTCCATATCCTCACTATAATTATCACTATCACTGACTTGGGCTGGCTGTGGTGGGTGGCGGGTGAAGAACTCGGTAATGTTTTGATGATTGCCATTCTTGTATGCAGATTGTTTCCTCGCACTGGCTTCCTCAGGTGGGCACACACGTGATCAAGGAATGTGAGCATTCGTTTTGCAGGAAGAATGCGTAAACGCGGGAAACACGGAATGGGACCGTATGCTTAGGGTTGATATATATATATATATATATATATATATATGTATATATATATATATATGAAACACGGGTTCTGTTTTCGTGTAATTCTACATCTTTGGGAACTGTGTTTTCTTTCCTTGTGGTTATCAGCATATACCAGATCACGCCAAGAAAGACTCTACAGTGATTTACTTGTATATATATATATATATATATATATATATATATATATATAGTTAGAATTCTCAATTTAACGCTGTGCCGACAGAACCCAGAGGGTCCTGTAGGTTATGGTAAATCTGCTATGAAATAAATAGAATATATGGGATTAATTTCAATAGAAACTGCCCAACCCCCCAAACTCCACTTTTGAAGGCACATACTATATGTTGTAGTAAAAATAACATCTTAATTTTATGATGGTACATGCACACAATTAATACTTTAAGAGAAATAGAGAAATACAGTCGCCAAGTTAATGTCCATTCAAATAATGGACTCAACTCCTCTCACACCACACACTGCATGGGCTCTTCCTCTCTGGAGAAATTCGGGGAAAACCACTAAATTTTAATAAATAATACCCTCAAACTAAAGTTAGATAATACAATTGACATTAAGGATTCCTTGTAAGACTAGGAATATTTTGAATATAAAATGTCAAGTATATTTTGCACAAAAGATAAATATAGTGTTACTTCAGAGAAAATTTTTTATCTAAAATTTATGTTAATGCAAAATATATGTTGTTTATATTCAAAATGATCACCAAATTATAAGAATTCCAGCAATGTAAATTATATCTTGACCCGGTAATTTGTATATGAATTTCATGAGCTAAAACAAATATCTCAGTTAATAAAAAATAATCAATGCATAATTATCTGTCAATCAGTACCCCACCTTGCCTCCCCTCTTTCCAACCAAGGCCAGTCCCACCTCCCCTACCCCCCAATTAATCCTCCTTCAAGAGCTTTTTAAGATTTAGTATTAAATAATACCTAGATTAAAGTTAGGATAATAATTGACATTAAGGATTCTTGTAAGACTCAGGAATATTTGAATATAAAATGTCATATATTTTGGTATTAAAAAGATAAATATAGTTACTTCTGAGAAAATTTTATCTAAAATTTGTATGTTCAATGCAAAATATATGATGTTTATATTCAAAAATAATCATCAAATTATAAGAATCGCAGCAATGTAAATTATATTCAGACCGGTAATTTGTATGAATTTTATGAGCTAAAACAAATATCTTCAGTTAATAAAAAAAATTCTTTCACGGGTAACAGATGGTCGAGCCCATCTCTCCTCCTCTCACCCCCCCACCAACCGTCCCAAGGAGATGTGGGAAACCAGAATATTTAATCTTTTTTGTATGGGGCTAATACCAACCAGTTAGGGACAATATAATTGATGTACATTGCTGGGATTTTGTAAGATTATATTATTTTGAATAGTATATATATTTGCACAAGATAAATACATAGTTACTCTGAGAAAAATGTTTATTCAAAATTTGTATGTCTAATGCAAAATATATGATGTTTATATTCAAATGATCACCAATTATAAGAATTCCACAATGTAAATTATATTCTTTCTGGCCGGGTAATTTAAAGTGAATTTTATGAGCCAAAACAGGCAGGGTGTCGGTGGGCACCCAAAAATACGTCTTGAGTCGACACTCACCGCCAGATATGTGACAAACTGCAGTTAAGGAAAAGTCTGTTCTGGCGGCACCGCAGATATGATAAAAACGCTATATGAAACCGCCGTTAGGCGGGTAATATATATATATATATATATATATATATATATATATATATATATATATATATATATATATATATATATATATATATATATATATATATATATATATATATATATATATATATATATATACATATACATATGTTGTTTAAACCTTTAATTTCATTTAATGGGTTAGGGACCCAAATCCAGGTCGTGAAGTTCGATATGGTCGTAGTCCGATATAGATAAAAAAAAAAAAAATTTCAAAAATTTTTTTTTCAATTTTTTAGTAATTCACAATGAAATTATAGCATATTATATTCAAATTAATCAAATATGTTACAAGTTAATCCCAGCTATGTTAATTCTATTCACCTGGTAATATATCACTGGTATTTTAAATGAGAGAAGCTAGAAGACTGTTAAATAAACACACAGAGACCTTTGCTTCAAACTTATCACCTAACCCCCCCACCAGCCAGTAGGGCTTACAGTTTTATCTTTATAATATCTCAAACTAAAAGTTAGGAGATTAATTTGTATTGCTGGAATCTTGCAAGACAGCCAATAGTTTGAATATAAATGTCATATATTTTGCTCAAGAGAGGTAAAATTGTTTTGCGCTAGTGTACAGTAATGAGTACATTTTATAAAAAGTTTTTCAACTGTATTTTTTGGGTAGATTTACATAGATTTCTTAGTGCAAAGCTGAGTGCACATGTACTAATTTGATTACGTACTAAAATTCATTTTGTCTTTAGTGCAAATTATAGCATGTTTATATTCAAATTAATCAGTATGTTAAGCAAGAATCCTAGCGCTATAAAATAATTATATTCACCAGGACATTTCACTGGCTTTTTATAAGAGAAAAGCTAGCCACCTAAGAACTGATAAATATACACGCTGCTAGTGACCTGGGCCTGTGCCAACTGTCAAACGACTTACCTCCCCCACGCCTCGGCCGCCTCCCACCTTCTTCTGCCCCATCTGCTGGCGCTGTTTCTAATCCTTAAAACAGTGAATAATTTTAATATAAACGCTATGTATTTTTGCTCAAGATATAAAAATTAATCACCTGTATCACACATTACAGTAATGATTTAAGAGTAAAGTGTATATGTACTTATAGTTAGCTAGACCCCATCACGACGTGTTAGGGGTCCCAAATTCCAGGTCGTGAAGTCCCATATATATGATAAAAAAAAAAAAATAAAAAATCTTACAATGAAAATACGATAGAATTACTTCCGCTTTTTACGCGTTTCACTTTACGCCATTTCTTATATAATGCTAAAGCCTCGGCAGGAACTTAACTTTACCTCTCTCGCGGTTCATCTACTCATATAATGAGTGTTCGGCTCGATGTTATTTTAGATTTACCCACCCGCCTGCCCTCAGCCTCCGCTTCGGGCAAGCTGCGCGTATACAAGTGCGAGTGCAGGTCTCTGTTGTGCTATCACTGACGCTATATGATGTATCGACTGTGATTGGCCATGCATCCCTACCCTCTGCTGCTAGTTGTACTGGTTTAAAGTAATATGACGGTCTACCCGGGAGGGAGGGAGGAGGAGAAAGATTTATCGTTGATTTAACCGTCAACAAGCGTAATTTCATCCTCCAGGCCCCAGACAGTTTACCCATCTTCATTAACGGCAAGTTACACCTAACTTTTTGTTTTCTAACCTTTACCTTTATTTTTCCTAACTTAACTTTTGTATTTTCCCAACTCCAACTCTCTTCTATATTACTTGTTTGTGCATACCATCATAAAAAGTTAAGATAATTTTTACTGCAAATATAATGTGTGTCAAAAAGTGGAGTTTGGGGGTCGGGCCAGTCTTGGCTGAATTAATCCCATATGTTCTGTTGTTCACTTAACACGGCACCCTGTGGGTTCA
>NW_024753180.1:0-20337 GCF_018991925.1 Homarus americanus
AATCTGTTTCGTAAGACCAGTGTAAACCAACAAGTAGGATAACTGAATTTTTCTTTGCGGGGACCAGTTTCAACAGAGAGAGAGAGAGAGAGAGAGAGAGAGAGAGAGAGAGAGAGAGAGAGAACAGGTGTGATTCACTTCATTAACACCTGTGATTACTACCCTGAGGTGTTGAGATAGTACCTCAAAGTGTCTCTTCGTCAGTACGTGAAGGGGCGCTATAGAGAGGGGCACTGAACGCTACATACATACATACATATACATACATACATACATACATATAAGTACATATATACATACATACATACATGAACACATTTACAGAGCAGACAGACACACAATCCGAGGTCACATAGTACCTTGTGCCTTAGTGGTGAGAATAAGATTATCCCTATATAATCTCTTGGGCACCAGGTAAAAGATGTGTTGTGCACAGGCACCAGTACTACTGTACCAACATCCAACACACTACAGAAAGTGTTCCACACCTGTAGCAGCGATGCCCACCATACCACCCAGTGGTCATGTATGTCATTTGTGAATTTTTGCATGTACTAGAGCACTAGGTAGAATCATTACTTGTTATTTCCATGTTATAACAGAGTTGTGTCTACAATGAAATGTGTGTGTGTGTGACTCGAACTTTATATCTTGACCCAGGATGGTGTGTGTGTGTGTGTGTGTAATAATAATAATCATAATCATAATAATTAACGGTTTATTGAAATTAAGTCTGAAGGTTGTAATATACATTGGACATAAATGACTTATTACATACACAGGAGCGAACAAAAGCCTTCATTAGGAGAAAAGGTAAAGTGCAAACATACAGTGAACATACAGACATTGTGGTGTTGAACAGCAGTAGTAACTCTCCCAGATGGTGTGTTAGGAGGAATCACATGTGGTGTAGTAGTTCCTCAGATGGTGTTATGAGTGGGACCCAAGTGGTGTAATTCCCTGCAGATGGTGTTATGAGGGCACTCACGTGGTGTAATTACCTCACAGATGGTGTTATGAGGGACCTTGCAGTAGTGTAATTCTCACAGATGGTGTCATGAGAGCCTCACGTGGTAACCTCACAGATGGTGTTATGAGGGGAACTCTCACATGGTGTTAAAGTGAGGGACCTGACGTGGTGTAGTAATTTCAGATGGTGTCATGAGAGTCTCACGTGTAGTAACTCACAGAGAGGCAGGCAGGAATCACGGTGTAGTACTCTCAGATGGTGTGTTATGAGGGACCTGTAGTAGTAATTCTCACAGATGGTGAGGACCCTGTGGTGTAGTAATTACAGAGGTGGTGAGGGACTGGACGTGGTAGTAATTCCTCACATATGGTGTCAAGTGAGGGCTCTGACGTGGTGTAGTACTCCTCATATGGTGTTATGAGGAGTAGTAATTTCACAGATGGTTATATGAGGAGGTGTGGTCTCATGTGCCTTCTAACGGTGAGACGGACACACTGCTGGTTGTTGTTGGTCTCACGGCCGTTATTACTGCACTGGCCTCACTGTGAAGGTTAACTTGGGGTACGACTGTTACTGTTGAGTTGTTCTCACTGACTTAAGTAATTGTCACCCACTTTTCACCCTGTTTTTAACATCAGCCTGTTCCTTCCTAAATGAAATTGTAACTTCTGGCGAGAACTTGTTATTATTCTGTGGGGGTGGTTCAGGGGAGGGAGTTGGTATGGCTGTTGACTGGCTGCTCTGAGAGGGCGTTAGGTAATGCCTTTGACCTTTCTGGTGGTCAAGGATGTGTGTGTGTGTGTGTGTGTGTGGCCTGGCACTTATATTTTTGACCTAGATGTGCGCGCGTGTGTGTGTGTGTGTGTGTGTGTGTGTGTGATAATATTAATAATAATAATAATAATAATAATAATATTAAATAATAATAATAATAATAATAATATTACTAATAATGATAATGATAATAATTTACGGTTTAGTTTTGTGGCAGGCTGAAGGCTGAAAATATACTGTACAGTTACATAATTAGAATGGGTCTAACAGTAACAAAGTGATGTTATAAATGTGATATATAATAACTAGGTGGGGGAGAAGCTCAAACTATATAGGCATTTCAAATATAGACAGTGCAAAAGTTAAGATTGGCTGGAGGAATACACTGGTTGATTACGAGTTGTTGTTAATTTTTACAATGGTTGGGACTGGTTGTTCTTAGCGACTGGGGTTCGTGCTCGTATGGGCTGGATGGTTGTGGTGTCAAAAAGCACTGCAGATGAGGGATCTTGGGGGTGGTGTAGGAGCCGGTGTCGATGGCAGAACTTTCACCAAATTTGCAGATGAGGTCGTGGTGATGGTCAGTGAGAGTCGAAAGGGTCAGTGTTGGAGCGCTTGATATGTGGAGTAGGAAGGGGAGAATAATCTTTCTCAGTAATTTTTCAGGTGTTTTTACGTTGTGTGGCATTGGGAGGAAGACCAGGGAGTATAGGTGAGCTTGGAAGTATGAATGTTGAGTAAACACTGGGAGGTGCTGGGGTGCAGGAACTGGAGGGACTGAGCGGAGGAGGTGGAGACGGAACTGGGAGGATTTATTAACTTCACTGACGTGTGGAGCCTAATTTAGTTGTTATTTATAGTGATGCTGAGGAGTTTAGTAAAGTCTGCTAAACTTGGAGTGTGTTGGGGCCTAGTAATGGAGGGAGGGACAACGTTTGAGGGGAGGTTGAGTGCTAACCATGGTATAAGACTTCTTCACAAAAACCCGAGGTCAAAGAAGGCTTTGTTGATGATTAAAATTGTGGTCAGACCTAGCCAAAATGCCTTGGTGAAAGTCAAAGAAGGCGACAGACACGACGTCCTTATTTTTCCAGGATGTGGTATATGTAGTCGTGAAAAAGCTGACAAGACAGCGAGTGATGGAGGAAGTTTTCATATTTGCGAAACTGTTGAGGATCTATGGTGCCTGTAATATCAGCATAGGCCCAGCTCAACAAACGAAACTTTCACAGATTATTGGGTATTAGTGATGGCAATGGATTGTAGCTCATTTAGGATTAATAGTATTGGTTGATCTAAGCACTGGTGACATATGAGGTCTTCCATTGGCCAAGATCTTGTTGGCTGAGGAAGCATTGATGGTTGAGCAGAGGGCTGCAGAGAAGCATCTGGAGAACTCCCAGAGTTTCATTTAGGTCACTGGGGTAGGAGTTGCTTAACTCAGTTTGTCCAGACGTTTGCTACTTCAAATTTTTCTACTAAGTCAGAAAGGCTTAGGTAAGGAAACTGGCTGTGTTATGAGGGAGCATAGCTGGTATATAGCTGTGTGAATATGGATTGCTCAGCTGCGTCAACATTAGCGTAGATGGCTATGAAGGAGGTGTCTATTGCTTCTTAGTCTATATTCTGTGTGTGTGTATAAGGAGTGTGTGAAACAAAATACTCCCAGAAACTCAACCACACACACACAAAATTATTCTACACCATCACTTTAATATACAAAAACTTAAGCACAAAAACAACAATCAAATATCCTACTATAATACAACCATCACCTTTACATCAATTATAATCTAACCTAAACTCAATCTAACCTAACCTAATTCCAACCCTCAGAGCACTGAGTAGCTTTCAGTTGGGTAGGAATCGGCAGCATAACTCCCCAGGGAGGAAAGAGAGACGATGTGGCCAGAAGAGATGGAAAGTCTGGTTTGTTAGTCAGTTGGGTAACCCCCATTACTCCAGTCATACCTCAGTCACAGAGGTTTCACAGAGTTGCTGACTATGTTAGTTGGGAGTGGGACCCTGTTGTTGCAGAGTGACACACTGCGCCACAGTGCCAGTGGTGATGACACACATTAGCCACTGTTGTGTGGTGATGCACACACCAGCCATAGTGCTGTGTGGTGATGACACACACACACAGTGCCAGTGTGGTGATGACACACCACACAGTGCCAGTGGTGATGACACATCAACCACAGTGCTAGTGGTGATGACACACTCAGCTTTGCTGGTGCTAGTGGTGATGACACATCAACCACAGTGCCAGTTGTAAGATGAGGTCAACTAACAGTGGTGATGCACACGCTAACCACATGCCAAGGCCACAAGATGAGGTCAGCCGGGGTGCCAGTGGTGAGACATCAACCACAGTGCCAGTAGGTGACACACCAACCATGCCACACAGGATGAGGTCAGCCAGCGATGACACGTCAACCACAGTGCCAGGTGGTAGACACACCAACCAGTGTGCCGTAGATGACCCGTCAAACAGTGCCAGGTGACACACGCCAACTACAGTATTACGAGACATCAACCACAATAGGTGATGACATCAACTACAGTACCAGTGGTGATGACATCAACCAAAGTGCCAGTGGTGAGACATTCAAATTACGTTCAGTAGACAACCACAGCACTGGGTCGATATTAAACAGTCACTTCCGGTGGCTGGCAGGAATTACATTATAAATATCGGCAAATCACTTCAACTCAATATTAAATGTATATTGTTAATCCATATTTGTTCAATTGAGAATTGTTGTGTGAAATAAAAAATATTGTTATACGCATTCATCTTTTGCCCGCCTATTGGATTAATGCAGGACTCTCATAAACTGTATACAGGGTACACCACCCAAAGTTGGTTAACTCTCCCCAGCCAGCTGTTGTTGCTGCAATTGCCTGCTCAGATGTATGAACTTGGAGTTTGTTACTTCTGAACCAGATTCATTCGTATCGGTTTGCGTTCTGTTGGTACTGAGACAAAGCTCAAACATCTGAAGTAGAGCACTAACAGTCAACAGCTGGCTGGGAGAGCGCTTGGGTGAGACTACAGAACAGCTCACCTAATCAACACAGTCTATGAACTAATCTTCAACTGTATATTGTGCCAGTCAGTACCAACAGCTTACGAGTAACAATACAGGCCACCCAGTTACTCAGTACAGTTCAGGTGCTAGGGCTACTCCATCCTTATGTTCCCATTTAGTTCCCCTGCATTCTTTCTTCTGGCCTCCCCCTCACTCTCTATCTCCTGGTTCTCGCTCTCACACTCTCTGCCTTCTTTCTCTCCTTTCTCACTTCTTTCTGCTTCATTTATACTTCTATTCTTTCTCATCCTCCTTTCTGCTCTCTCTCACCCTCCCCTGCCTTCTCCTCATCCTCCCTGCCTCACCTCCTCCCCCCTGCCTTCACCTCCCTCCTGCCTTCTCTTCTCCCTCCTCCTTGTTCCTTGCCTTCTCTTCACCCTCTCTGCCTCTCTCACCTCCTCCTGCCTTCTAATCTCCTCCCCTGCCTCTCACCCTCCCTGGCTTCTCTCACCCTCCTGCCTCCCCTTCTCTCACCCTCCCCTGCTCTCACCCTCCTGGCCTCTCCCACCCTCCTGCTTCTCACCCTCCTGCCTCTCACCTCCCTGGCCTTCTCTCACCCCTCCCTGCCTTCTCTTCACCCCCTGCCTTCTTCACCTCCTGCCTCTCCCTCCTGCCTCTCACCTCCCCTGCCTTCCCCTGTCTCACCCCCCCCCCCCCTCTCCCCCCCCCTCCCTCCCCCCCCCCCCCCCCCCCCTCCCCCCCCCCCCCCCCTTCTCTCCCCCCCCCCCCCCCCCCCCCCCCCCCCCTCCCCTCCCCTCCCCCCCCCTCCCTCCCCCTCCCCCCCCCCCCCCCCCCCCCTCCCCTCCCCCCCCCCCCCCCTCCCTCCCCCCCCCCCCCCCCCTCCCCTCATTCCCCCCTGCCTTCTCTCTCCTCACCTCCCCCTGCCTTCTCTCACCCCTGCCTTCACCCTCCCCTGCTCTCTCCCCCCGGCTTCTCTCTCCCTGCCTTTCTCACCCCCTGCTTCTTCACTTCCCTGCTCTGTCTTCTCTCACCCTCCCTTCTTCTTCACCTCCCCCTGCCTTTTCTCTCACCTCCCTGTCTTCTCTCATTCTCCCTGCCTTCTCTCACCCTCCCTGCCTTCTCCTCACCCTCCCCCTGCCTCCCCTCACCCTCCCTGCCTCTCACCCTCCCCTGCCTTCTCTCTCACCCTCCCTGCCTTCTCTCACCTCCCCTGCCTCTCTTCTCTCTCACCCCTCCTCCTGCCTCTCACCCCCTGCCTTCTCTCACCCCCCTGCCTCTCTCACCCTCCTGCCTTCCCCCTGTCTCTCTCACCCTCCTGCCTTCTCATCTCTGCCTTCTCTCTCACACCCCCCTGCTCTCTCACCCTCCCCTGCTTTCTCTCCTCCCCTGCTCTCACCCTCCTTGCTTTCACCCTCCCCTGCCTTCTCTCCTCCCTCCCTTTTCTCACCTCCCTGCCTTTCACCTCCCCTTCAATCTTCCTGCCTTCTCTCACCTCCCCTCAGCCTTCCTCTCACCTGCTTCCCCCTGCCTTCTCTCTCACCTCCTGCCTTCTTCACCTCTCCTGTCTCATCCTCCTGCCTTCTTCACCTCCCCTGCCTCTCTTTCGTTTCTCTCACCCTTTCTTCTTTCCTCTCCTCGCTTCCTTTCACTTATTCCTTGATAGTAACCTGACGTAATTTGTATTAATTTATTCCGTAGATTACGACTTCCTCATAAATTAAAATGTGTTATGAGAGTGAGAGAGAGAGAGAGAGAGAGTGAGAGAGAGAGAGAGAGAGAGAGAGAGAGAGGCTTATATTATTGTGTACTTTTCCTTCACAGTAGAATCATTCCGTTATCACCAACAGAATTAATTAGCTAAGTGCTTTTGAGTCTTACCCAGGGCTTTAACTTTGACACCGGAGGTTTAACCTTTGAGACGATGGTTTAACCTTGAGGATTGCGCTGATGGTTTAACCTTGAGGATGATGGTTTTAACCTCTGAGGACGATGCTGAGGATGATGGTTTAACCCTTTGAGGACGATGGTTTAACCCTTTGAGGATGATGGTTTAACCACTTGAGAATAATATTTTAACCCTTTGATGATGATGGTTAACCCTTTAAGGAAGAAGTTTTGAACCTTTGAAGGACGATGTTTTGACCTTTTGAGGATGATGGTTTAACCCTTTGATTACGATGATTTAACCTTGATTACGATGGTTTAACCCTTGAGGACGATGGTTTAACCCTTGAGAGATGATGGTTAACCCTTTAGAATAATTTTTTAACCCTTTGAGGAAGATGGTTTAACCTTTTGAGGATGATGGTTTAACCCTTTGAGTACGATGATTTTTAACCTTTGATTACGATGGCATAACTCTCCAGGACTTAAGTGCATTAAACCTATGGCATCAGTGTGATATCTTACACTCATGGGCATCGGGCATCAGCTTCTAAATTAAAGGGTATATGTAAAGTGTAGTGATTTAAGTTAGAGATATGTTGTTATGGTGTTGTTATTGTTTTAAGTCATTTAAAGTGGTGTTTTTTGTTGTTTTTCTCTAAGTGTTTAATAAAGATGTTTTGTTTTATTTGTTGTTGTTGTTTGACTGTTTTTCTTGTTATTATTATTATTCGTAGTAGTAGTTGTAGTAGTAGTAAGTTGGAGGCCATAAAAAGAAATAGTAGTAGTAGTAGTAGTAGTAGTAGTAGAGGTAGGTTGGAGGCCATAAAAGTAGTAGTAGTAGTAGTAGAAGTAGGTCAATTTCATTCCCAAATTAGTGAAACACCCTCACTTAGCCCCAGCAGAAAGATCACTTCACCATCGAGACTGGGAGTTGAATTGACCAATCCACCAAACATCAAACTCAGTTAAGCTCACGGCAGCCCTCACGACCACATAATAGCTCAGAATGCAACAGGAGGTGGATACCAGTGAAGTAAACAAGATTCGAAAGGTCCATTACGACAGAACGACAGCACAGCCAAAGTGATAAGTTGCAGCAAGTGTTGCTGCAAGTACAGAAAATTTGAAAAAAAAAAGTAGCTATAACACAGGTGGGCGCCTCGAACTGGTTAACTTCGTTAATGATAAGGGCAAATGGTTTCAGTTTCAATAAACAGAATTTACAGATGCCAATGCTCTAAGATCTGGTAGGCCAGTAGAGGTTTGCCCTCCCAATGCGTGTAAATAATAATAATAATAATAATAATTAACGGTTTTATTGAAAGAGCTTGGCAAGAAGGCTGAAATATACAGTTACATATTTGGGGAATGGGTTACGAGTTACAAATAATATACAAGTAACATAAGTGACACAAATAAGACATATAACTTAGATGGGATCAGCTCAAACTACAGTTCATTTCAACATAGTGACAGTGTAAGGGCAGTGTTTACCGGGAGTGAATACACTGATTTATTACATGTTATTGATAATTTTACAATGGTTGGGACTGGGCTGTTCTTATAGCGATCGGTTCGTGCACGTATGGGCTGGATGCGGTTGTGGTGTCGAACAGCAATTCTCGGACAGGGGATGTCAGGTGGTAGTAGGAGCCGGTGTCGGGGATGGTGTAGAAGCTTCTTACCAAATTTGCAGATAAGGTCGTGGTGATGGTCAGTGAGAGTCGAAAGGGTCAGTGTGTTGAGCGCTTCTTGATATGTGGAGTAGGAAGAGGAGAGAATAATTTTGCATGCCCTCTTTTGCACTTTTTCTAGGTGTTTACGTTGTGTGGCATTTAGGGAGGAAGACCAGGTGGGGGAGGCATAGGTGAGCTTGGGAAGTATGAATGTTGTGTATACACTGAGGAGCTCGTGTGCAGGAACTCCGAGGGACTTGAGTCGGCGGAGCAGGTGGAGACGGAAACGGGAGGCTTTGACAACTTCACTGACGTGTGGTTTCCAATTTAGTTTGTTGTCTATGGTGACGCCGAGGAGCTTCGTGGAATCTACAACCTGGAGTGTGTTCGGACCTAGGGTAATGGAAGGAGGTGGGACAATGTCGGAGGAGAGGTTGATGTGCATAAATCCATGGTCTTTGGTATGGGTTGATGGTGACATGGTTGTTGGTGGCCCAGTTTTGGAGAGACTGTTCAATAAATCTCGAAGGGCGGTATAGTTGGGAGCAGAATTGCTGACGCTGATCCCAATGGTGGAGTCGTCGACATATTTCCAGCGAGCAGGGGTTTCAGCATCATTGGATCGATCACGCCATGGTGTGCAAGAAAGGGGGCTTCATATACATGAGGCATGACGAAGTAAGGGATCTCACAGCAAATATGTTGAGGGAAATCTGTCCTGAAGTCAGGGTAGAACCGACCCTCCTTCCATTGAACGGTGAGAATTTCCAACATAGGACTTCAAAGACATCCAATGAAGCCCGCGTTGACGTCAGTGCTCGAGGATTCTGGACGCGGGGACAGCGAGCCTTCTTCGACAACAGGATTTTTGATCCCATGGCCGCATGTCACCGTAACTTAGCTCTCGATGCTGCACACAGGAGGAACGAGAACGACAAGATAAGGGCATACGGGGAGAGAATTCAGAACGTTGATCAAGGCAGCTTCACTCCTCTAGTGTTCACAACCTCTGGTGGGACGGGCCCAAGTGCAAGATGTTTCTACGCCAGACTCGCTGAGGTGATCTCCGAACAGAAGCAGCAGCCCAGAAGTTATGTTACAGCCTGGATGAGATGCTGACTGTCCTTCTCTCTTCTTAGGTCTGCTTTGTTCTGCCTCAGGGGAAAGAGAGCATCGGCCCCAAAGCCGACAACAGTTGCAGATATTGACTATGAGGCAACAGTCACTGAATGCCGCATAGATCTGCAGCTCAACTAACTCAACACAGCTAGGGTAGCTACTTATGTATTAGGATATTTAACTTTAAGATAAGAAAATAGCAGCAAAGGTATGGGTATTGGGGGAGGCTGGAGGCCACATGATAGTAGTAGAATCACCATCATCATTATTATCTCACTTCCAAATATTATTCAGAAAAAATAAGTTAATAAGATTAGAAACAAAACCGAACGAAAAATACCGCCCAGAGACTCAATGAAGAGAAACATAAAAAAAAAATAATAAATGCGAAAACTTGAGAAAAAAAATCAAACACAAGAATAAACGTAAAATAAATGGAATCTGATTAAAGTATTTTTGTGGTGACGTTTTAAACTCATTGATGTGCACGAATTTATTCTCTTTGTTACCAAGACAAAAATTATTAAACTAATTCTAAGAGAAGAACGACATTTTTGCACAATATTTCGGTCAACTTTGGAATTAAATACAAAATGAATTGGTTTGTAGGTTAACTGTAAGGGAATTTAATACAATCACTGATGTAGTACAATCACACCAGAATAATACAATCACACCTGAATAATACAATCACACCTGAATAATACAATCACACCTGTATAACACAACCACACCAGAATAATACAATCACACCTGGATAATACAATCACACCTGGATAATACAATCACACCTGGATAATACAATCACACCTGAATAATACAATCACACCTGAATAATACAATCACACCTGGATAATACAATCACACCTGGATAATACAATCACACCTGGATAATACAATCACACCTGAATAATACAATCACACAATACTGTAAACTATGACGAAATAAAATGTAGTTAAATATGTTAGTTCATTATAATTAACCAGAGTGATAGTGAGTGTATCAACCAGGTGTAAAAACTGGTTACGGTAAACTCACCTAACAGCAGGTGAGTTTACCGTAACCAGTTTTAAGATATACACAGGACAGGTGAAGACTCCCAGGTGAAGACTTGATCATTATTACCTTTTAATCATTACCTGTTGATCCTAACACGCTCATAAGGTAACTCAGGTGTTAAGAATATTATGTAGTGAGATATATATTATTGAGATCATGTGAAAGATGTTCGTATTAGCTGGCATATTATTATTATTATTATTATTATTATTATTATTATTATTATTATTATTATTATTATTATTGTTTGCATCGAGTTTGTGGTATGTATTTAAGTTAAGGAATTTTTATGGTTGAAGACAAGTGTTATGGTAGGTAGGTGTGTGTGTGTGTGTGTGTGTGTGTGTGTGTGTGTGTGTGTGTGTGTGTGTGTGTGTGTGTGTGTGTGTAAGATTAAACACAGCCGTAACGATACACACTCTCTCATATATGGTAACAAATGTTAACAGTTGATCAGTTTCTAAAATATTATATAAAATCACCATCAACAATTACATAGGTAAATTATTAAGACACACTCATCATTACCATAGCCCTTCCACAATGCTATTAAATCATCCGCTGTATTTATCATGTTACAGTAAACACACACACACACACACACACACACACACACACACACACACACACACACACACCAGATGGCGCTGAGAGTTGGTGGATATTATGTGATATATTAATAATAGTTATACACGTGTGCAAATCATGTGTCAGTATTTTATTTTTATTTTTTACATGAGGGACCTTAATATATATATATTTTTTTTCTTTTACTGCAGCTGAACACTTGACCTAATTATAATTATTTGTACATTTACACATAATATATATTTTAACAGAATATAACATAGCAAGAATTCACTGGTGTTTTGTGTGTGTGTGTGTGTGTGTCTGTGTGTGTGTGTGTTTATGTGTGTGTGGATATAGTGTATGACGTCACATTCTCCCACATATAACGTAAGTATTTATGATTAAAATGTCTCAATTTTTGTCTGAAGCGTATAGCGCGTCATTACACACACACACACACACACACACACACACACACACACACACACACACACACCTCTTCCTATCTGATTTATACTCTACATCTTTCCACCTCACTAAAAAAACACACCTGTAATTACGAGTCATCACACCAGTGCTCCAAAGGTGACCCCCCCCCTCACCCCCTCCTCCCTCTCTTTCCTCCCCTTCCATCAGACCCCATCAATCAAGCCCATACAACTATACCTGTCTCCCATAAACAACATCTTCACTACTCCTAGCACCAACAGGTAACACTTTTCCGCTATACACCTACCACATCACAAGCGGACACAACCTGGAATAAGCTTACCTGTCCCGATGAAATAAATTATTCGTGAGGGGAATTTTTCAGAAACAGAAATTGGTATGTTAGTAATAATCCAGGTGGTCACTCCAGCACCCGGCTCCCAGGGCTATTCCCAGAAAGTAGGATCACAACGGAGTGGATATGTTGCATAGTGAATGACGAAGAGTCGAGGTAAATACGTAATAGTTATTCGTCGTACAGGTAACTACAGGTAACATAGAACAGTGGTTGTGGTAGAAGGAGAAGGAGTAATGAAAGAGAGAGAATAGTCACATAGAGTTCACAGTGGCAATAATCACACACCTTCACAAACTATACAAAATTCCTTTTATTCATCCATAACATTATTATTCACCTTAAAAAATATAATATACAATACACTCTTTATTTCTCACTGCTAAAATATCCTGTAGGTAAGAATTAATTAGAGAGTAATATTCTTAATTAGTTTCTCTCATTAGACTTCCACCTGTTAGTTTTTGTCACACTTTCATGTCAAAAAGTTTTACTACAGAGGAAAATTAACTTTGGACTTGGTTAGTGCTTCGGTAAAAGTTTATAGGCGAGTGTGAAGTTTCTGTCAATAGTATATTATGTGTGTCTGTGTGTGTGTGTGTGTGTGTGTGTGTGTGTGTGTGTGTGTGTGTGTGTGTTATCTCTTTCTTTCTCCTTTCTCTCTCTCTACCTGACTCCTGACTTACCACCATGACCACCGACTTACCACCATGACCACCGACTTACTACCATGACTTCGACTTAACACGATAACCCCGACAGAGTGTAACCCGCCCCTGGTCATGACGAATCCTGCCATTAACTCTGAAGAACTTTACCTGAGTCTGTGGCCAATTTCCTTCTCCTCCCCTTTCATTACTCCCGACAGTTATAAAAGTCCCCCACCTCACCTTTAACGTCTCTTGGTCTTTTGTGTTTTAACAATATATATATATATATATAAATGAAGTAAAATGTATATCAAGATGTATATAAATAATGCAACACGCATATAAACACCTTTAGTTACCCATTTCTTATCGGTTACATTAGTGGGATGCGATGTACTATATCCGTACCGCCTCTAAAGGACCCTCTAGCCTATGTGAGCCGTATACGAATATATATCAGTGTACTATATCCGCACCGCCTCTAAAGGACCATCAAACCTATGTGAGTCTTATATATACCTACAGTTTCTGGCCGCCTAAGAATGGCCTCTACTTTAACTTATCGACCTTGAGAGACTAAACATTAACACTTTCCTTCCCCACCAGTGAGCACATAATAACTCACACAGTTACAACGCTAAATTTGTGGCCACAGCTCGAGGCTTCACACACACTCGCATATAAATGTTACAGGAACAGCGATGGAGGAACAAGTTGAATTATCCAGTGAAGTTAAAAGTTTAGATGACTCAGTGTGATATACAGACCAAAATAAAACTATATATATACTGTATATATATTCGTTGGTGATGAGAGAATGGATTTATTTTTTTGTGTGTTTGTGGTAAAATATCTGGAAAAATAGTTTGAGAAATCTTCAAGAGGTAGTTTTTGTGATGTAGTTTTGGCGTTAACCACTAATTTGACCTCATCTTCATTGACCAATACTTAGAAAGACAAATAGACAAACAAGAGGAAGACTGGGAAGTAAACACTGCCTAAAATATCTTCCTCCTGTGTTATAAAAATTGACTAAAAACCCACATACATGATGCAGTCTATGACCCCTTTACTTTCAAAGGACAGAAGAGAATAGCGATAATTGATAATGTAATGGAGATAAAGAGAGAGGAAAGGGCGTCGACTTGTTCGCCCTAAATCGCTCACCTGAGAGGGGCAGGTGTGTGTCGCAGGTGAGGAATATATTACCTCATAAACCTTCCTTACCTCTCTCTCTCTCTCTCTCTCTCTCTCTCTCTCTCCTTCTTTGTTTCTTTATCCCTCGTTCTCTCTCTTTCTTTATCTCTTTTTATTATCTCTCTCTCCCTATCTTTGTGTTTGCCAGGGGCTGGGGTGGGGGATATATTTGACAGGATGGACAATATCTTGTCTGGTAATAAGAACAAACCCATTATCTGCCTCAGTGCAGGAGTGAGGAGTTCTTTGATAAGGTCAAGACAGCTATAGAACGTATTAGGGTGACGGGAGGGATCCTATGTGGTGTCCAGCCTCGGAGAGTTGACGATGAATGGTTGTCAAGGGCAGTTGGTGTCAACAGCCGTCTTGACAGATATTGCAAGTCAATATCAGTCCCATTCACTGACAGCTTTTACGGCAGAAGGGACCTTTATGCTAGGGATGGGGTGGCAACCCTGGCTGGGTCTCTCGAGAGGGCGGTTGAAAAGATGTCTTTAAACTGCTCGGGGAACATGTGAGCACGGGATCGAGGAAACTGCAGTGGGAGCGGGTAAACAAAATGAAAGGTTGCAGGGAAATAGTGCTAGGAGTGATGACAAAACTAAATTAGGCAGGGAGTTAAAACCTAAACGCGACAAAGAGAGGACTCAGAACACGACTAACTTAAATGTCTACTACGCAAACAGTAGAAGTATGAGAAACAAAATAGATGAAATCAGGGCGTTGGTATGTACCGAAAAGATCGATGCAATAGCATTCACCGAAACATGGATAAACTTAAGACTCACGTGAGTTACCTGTCGAATACCAAATTAAAGGCTACCAGTTATTCCATACCGATAGGCAGAAGAGGAAAGGAGGCGGAGTAGCAATCTATGGCAGGGATAATCTGAAGTGTGAAATAAATAAGGAAATGAATACTGAACTGAATACAGAAACAATTTGGCTAGAATTAACCGATGGTAGGGAAAAATTAATCATAGGAGTAATATATAGATTCCTAATCGCGATAGTTAATGAGCGACTTATTTGGGACGAAATACACAGCGCATTCAGACATAGCAAAGTAGGTATAGTCGGCGACTTTAATTTTAGTCAAATACAATGGACCGACCTTACAAGTAACTCGGAATCAGAGGATTTTCTTGAAACAGTTCAGGACTGTTTCCTAAGTCAACATATAGCCAAACCCACCTGGGGTAATAATATACTCGATTTAGTTCTGTCAAACAGAGCAAAACTCATTAGTAATGTTGAGGTAGGAAACAAACTTGCTAACAGAGATCAGAAAGATGTGAGATTTAAAATAGAACTTAAAAGTCCCAAGGAAAATTCCATTAAAGTCCCAGATTTCAGAAGGGCAACTTTGATAGGTTGAAAAGGCAGCTGAGAGACGGGGTATTACATTTGGGGGTGAATTACATGATCTCACGTGAGGTGGCTTTACACAATGTACCCAAGAGGGCGACCTCACTTTACCTGGTGACCTGACAACAATAACTTCACAAAATTTGATGGTTGAAGATGACTTGATCACGAGATCTGAGATTGACGAGTTCCATAACAATTGAAATAATGAGTTACTTAATGCACAGAGCCAGAACATACCATACAGAAAACTCAGATCAAATAACACTGACCCTAAATGGATAAATAATTATTTAAAGAATATTATTGGACAAAGGAAGGCTATAGGTAGGAGAATAAACTGTGGTGAAGTTTACCTCCGAGATTATTATAAGGTATTGGCCAGTAGGGTTAAGACCGAGATAAGAAAAGCAAAGAAGAATAATGAACTGAAGGTAGCAAGAAAGGCGAACTTAAAGGGATTCTTCCAAATGTATCAAACTTCAACACGAGACAAGATTGAACCAATACAGTCAGATACCGGCGAGCTAACTGATAACGACGGAGAAATGAGCAATAATCTGAACAGGCATTTTTCAACAGTTTTCACCACCGAAAATTTAAACATGATACCCGAGGCACCGACTATATACAGAGATAATGAAGAAAAATAGATTAAACGAGATCAGTAAACAAATAGACAAGCTAAAGCCTAATAAATCACCAGGTCCTGATGAGATATTTGAAAGAGTATTAAAGGAATGTAAGGAAGAGCTTAGTATGCCCTTAGCAAATTTGTTTAACAAGTCATTAAAAACAGGTGTAGTTCCAGAATCCTGGAGGATAGTGAATGTGATACAGATTTTCAAGAAGGGGGATAGATCACTATCCTCTAACTCCCGTCCAATCAGCTTAACATCAATTGTAGGCAAATTGCTGAAAACAATAATTTAAAACTCTATTCTAAATCACCTGGAGAAGCACAAGTTGATCGATGATTCCCAACATGGCTTCACAAGTGGGCGTTCATGTCTAACTAATCTATTAATATTCTTTTCAACTATTTTCAAATCAGTAGATGACGAGCACAATTATGATGTGGTTTACATCGACCTTAGCAAAGCCTTCGAAAAGAGTCCCCATGAAAAGACTAATACGAAAAATGGAGGCTCGTGGAATTGGAGATATTCTAAAATGGGTTAGGCCGTGGTTACAGGGCAGGAAACAGCGGCACTAAATCCGATTGAGGTAACGTCACTAGTGTTCCCCAAGGCTCAGCACCTGGACCATTACTGTTTCCAATATACATAAATGACAGATATAGGCGCAGAGAGCAACATAAATAAATTTGCTGATGACACTAAAATAGGGCGTGTAATTAAATGTGACGAGGACACCAATAAACTACAGGAAGATCTAAAAAAAAATGCGTGGTCTAAAACATGGCAGATGAAATTTTTTGTGGACAATTAATGGAGAGTACTTAGTCTAGGAGGTGTAAACAGAGAAACCAGATACCAGATGAACAACGATGTTTTAGAGAAATCCGATTATGATAAATATTTAGGAGTCATTATAAGTAGGGATCTTAAGCCAAGTAAACAGTGTGTTTGCCGAAACAAGGTTAACAAAGTACTTGGGTTCATACAAAGGAGTGTTATTTACAAGACTAACGAGGTCATCCTAAAACTATATATTGTGCTTGTGAGACCTCACTTGGATTACGCAGTTCAGTTCTGGTTACCGTACTACAGAATGGTTATAGAATCCCTAGAAAGAATTCAGAAGAGAATGACAAGACTAGTCCCGGGCATTAGGAACCTTGAGTAGAGAGACAAGTTAAAGCATCTTAATTTGCACTCCCTCGAGAGACGTAGAGTGAGGGGCGATATGATAGAGGTGTATAAATGGAAGTCAGGGATAAACAAAGGTACTCAAACTACCCAACCAGGAACGAACTTGTAACAATGGTTTTAAATTAGACAAATTGGTTTGGAAATAGAGTAGTGGACGAGTGGAACAAAATACCAAATATCATCATTAACTCAAATACGCTGGATAGCTTCAAACATACAGTAGGTTGGATGGTTATATGAGCGATAGGGGTTGGGTGTAAATAGGACTGCCCAGTATGGACCAATAGACCCGCTGCAGTTTCCTCCATTCTTATGTTCTTATGTTATTCTTTTTCTCTATGTGTGTGTGTGTGTCATTTTTATCGCTCTCGTTCTATCTATCTATCTATGTCTCCCACACACAACCACTAGTGACCTCCCACAACCACACACACACACACACAATCACGTCCGCTCGGCAATTAAACCAATTTTGTAATTAGTTCAAAATGGATTTTTCCTTTTTTGGGGGGACGAAATTATTTTGTTTTGGCACCAACGTGATTAGTCGAATTGGTCAACATAAAACACATGTAACAGGAGGCACAACGGGAGAACAACGGGAGGCACAACAGGAGGCATAACGGGAGAACAACAGGCGGCACAACGGGAGAACAACAGGAGGCACAACGGGAACATAACAGGAGGCACAACAGGAACATAACAGGAGGCACAGCGGGGCTCGGTTGGCGGTGTTCGGACGTTGCTATAACACACTTAATACCGACAACCACACCATAACTACGCCTCCTCTCGTCTGAAATTGCCATAAGCTCTCATATCGCTAACGATGCAAAGCTAAAAATATACAGATGTATAAAAAAGGTGGAAAAACAAATTAACGAAGAAAACATCAAAAGGCACAACCCGAAATAAATAACGAAGGGAGAGAGAGAGAGAGAGAGAGAGAGAGAGAGAGAGAGAGAGAGATTTGTATCACTCTAAATTTCTATTATTTTTTCTACTCCCTTGTTGTTGTTGTTTTTGTTACATTGTTGTTGTTGTTGGTGTTCTTGTTGATGTAGTTATTATTGTTGTTATTCATTCTTTTCTTTCTTATTGTTGTTCCTGTTGATCATTATCATCATCCTTCACCCTCTCCTCCTCTTCCTCCTCCTCCATTCGTTGTTCCATGCCTTCCTCCTCCTCCATTCGTTGTTCCATGCTCTCCTCCTCTTCCTCCATTCGTTGTTCCATGCTCTCCTCCTCTTCCTCCATTCGTTGTTCCATGCCCTCCTCCTCCTCCATTCGTTGTTCCATGCCTTCCTCCTCCTCCATTCGTTGTTCCATGCTCTCCTCCTCTTCCTCCATTCGTTGTTCCATGCTCTCCTCCTCTTCCTCCATTCGTTGTTTGTTTTTTTTTGTTGTTTGTTTTTTTTTGTTGTTTTTTTTTTTGTTTTTTTTTTTTTTGTTTTTTTTTTGTTGTTTTTTTTTTTTTGTTGTTTTCTTCCTCCTCCTCCATTCGTTTGTTCCATGCTCTCCTTCTCTTCTCCATTCGTTGTTCCATGCTCTCCTCCTCTTTTTGTTGTTTGTTTTTTTGTTGTTTGTTTTTTTTTGTTGTTTTTTTTTTGTTGTTTTTTTTTTTTGGGTGTTTTGTTTTTTTTTTTTTGTTTTTTCTCCATTCGTTGTTCCTGCTCTCCTCCTCTTCCTCCATTCGTTGTTTTGCTCTCCTCCTCCTCCATTCGTTGTTTTGTGCTCTCTCCTCTTCCTCATTCACTGTTCTATATGTACTCCTCCTCCATCTTGTTCCATGCTCTCCTTTCTTCCTCCATTCGTTGTTCCATGCCTCCTCTCTCCATTCTTGTTCCATGCTTCTCTCTTCCTCCATTGCTGTTTCCATGCTCTCCTCCTCCCTCCATTCGTTGTTCCATGCTCTCCTCCTCTTCCTCCATTCGTTGTTCCATGCTCTCTCCTCTTCCTCCATTCGTTGTTCCATGCTCTCCTCCTCCTATTTTGTTCCATACCTTCCTCCTCCTCCATTCGTTGTTCCATGCTCTCCTCTTCCTCCATTCGCTGTTCCATGCTCTCCTCTTCCTCCATTCGTTGTTCCATGTTCCTTCTCTTCCTCCATTCGTTGGCATTCGTTTTTTGCCTTATGTGTTTCTCGCTTCATTCTCAACGTCTTCTTTCTGTGATAATTTCTTTTCCTTCCTTCCTTCCTTCTCTCTGACCTACATCTCCTCTGTTCTCTTAATTTTATATATTTTTTGTTTATAATTTCTTCTGTATTTCTTCTTACTTCTTTCATTTTGTTTATCTTCTTCTCGCGTAATTCCTTCTCTGTTCTCTTTATGTTTACTATCATTTGTTCATTTTGTTCATTTTCATTGTTCATTGTTGTTCATTATTATTGTTCATTGTTGTTCATTATTATTGTTTTGTGTTCATTTTTTTTTGTGTTCACTATTATTGTTCATTGTTGTTCACTATTATTGTTCATTGTTGTTCACTATAAATGCTCACTATTGTTCAATCATTGTTCTTTTTGTTGTTCATTATTAATGTTCATTATTGTTCTATCATTGTTCTTTGTTGTTCATTATCATTGTTCACTATTGTTCTTCATTGTGCTTTTTTTTTATTGTTCACTTTGTTCCTATCACTGACCTTTATTGCATTTATTGTCATAAATATTAAATAATATTTCTTTGTTGTTCATTATATTGTTCATTAATGTTATATCATTGTTCTTTGTTGATCATTATCAATGCAACAATTCCTCCCTCTAGTCTGCCTCACGTGTAATTGTCTAAGATCACATTAGGTGGAATCTGGTATAATTTCAGCCTTTATTTCTGAACAAACTCTCCTTGTAAAATAACTTGTATATATTATGATATATGATAGGGGTTATATTGAGTGGAAGCAAAACTAGAGTCTATTTTAACACAGGTACGCATACATACATACATACATACATACATACATACATACCTACAAGTCCGTTATATCGAGGTATCACTGTATAGGGTTCATCCATATATATTTATAACACTGATGTCTTGTGTGTGATGGGGTCTCTCTGTCTTTTCTGTTGTTGATGTGATGGACTCTTTTCCCTTCAGTGCCACAGTGCCATGTCACCTTCAGTGCACAGTATGTCACCCCTTCAGTGCCACAGTATGTCACCCTTCCAGTGCCACAGTATGTCACCCTTCAGTGCCACAGTATGTCACCCCTTCAGTGTCACAGTATCATCACCCTTCAGTGCCACAGCTATGCTGTCACCCATTCAGTGCCACAGTATCATGTCTGCCCCTTCAATTGCCACAGTATCATATGTCACCTTCAGTGCCACAGTAATATCACCCCTTCAGTGCCACGATATGTCACCCCTTCAGTGCCACAATCT
>NW_024753181.1:0-14760 GCF_018991925.1 Homarus americanus
TAATTAATCTACCTGGCTGGCGTTATACCTGTACCTTGATAAGAGTTAATTAGTCTACCTGGCTGGCGTTATACCTGTACCTTGATAAGAGTTAATTAGTCTACCTGGCTGGCGTTATACCTGTACCTGGATAAGAGTTAATTAATCTACCTGGCTGGCGTTATACCTGTACCTTGATAAGAGTTAATATATCTACCTGGCTGGCGTTATACCTGTACCTGGATAAGAGTTAATTAATCTACCTGGCTGGCGTTATACCTGTACCTTGATAAGAGTTAATTAATCTACCTGGCTGGCGTTATACCTGTACCTTGATAAGAGTTAATTAATCTACCTGGCTGGCGTTATACATGTACCTTGATAAGAAGTTAATTTATCTACCTGGCTGGCGTTATACCTGTACCTTGATAAGAAGTTAATTTATCTACCTGGCTGGCGTTATACCTGTGCGCGATAAGAGTTAATTTATCTGCCTGGCTGGCGTTATACCTGTACCTTGATAAGAGTTAATTAGTTTCCCTGGCTGGCGTTATACCTGTGCAGCGATAAGGTTAATTTTGTATCTACCTGGCTGGCGTTATACACACCTTGATAAGAGTTGAATTTATCTACCTGGCTGGCGTTATACCTGTGCCTTGATAGAGTTAATTTATCTACCTGGCGTTATGCCTGTACCTTGATAGAGTTAATTGTCTACCTGGCTGGCGTTATACCTGTACCTTGATAGAGTTAATTTATCTACCTGGCTGGCGTTATACATATGCCTTGATAAGAGTTAATTTATCTACCTGGCTGGCGTTATACCTGTACCTTGATAAGGATTAATTTATCTACCTGGCTGGCGTTATACCTGTACCTGGATAAGGGATTGAATTTATCTACCTGGCTGGCGCCCATACCTGTACCTGGATAGAGTTAATTAATCTACCTGGCTGGCGTTATACCTGTACCTTGATAAGAGTTAATTTATCTACCTGGCTGGCGTTATACCTGTACCTTGATAAGAGTTAATTAATCTACCTGGCTGGCGATATACCTGTACCTTGATAAGAGTTAATTAATCTACCTGGCTGGCGTTATACCTGTACCTTGATAAGAGTTAATTAATCTACCTGGCTGGCGTTATACCTGTACCTTGATAAGAGTTAATTTATCTACCTGGCTGGCGTTATACCTGTACCTTGATAAGGGGTTAATTTAATCTACCTGGCTGGCGTTATACCTGTACCTGGATAAAGTTAATTAATTTACCTGGCTGGCGTTATGCCTGTATACCTTGATAAAGTTAATTTATCTACCTGGCTGGCGTTATGCCTGTACCCTTGATAAGGGATTAATTTATCTACCTGGCTGGCGTTATGCATAATGCCGCTTGATAAGTTAATTAGTTTACCTGGCTGGCGTTATACCTGTACGATTAAGTTAATTTATCTACCTGGCTGGCGTTATACCTGTACCTTGATAAGGTTAATTTATCTACCTGGCTGGCGTTATACCTGTACCTTGATAAGAGTTAATTAATCTACCTGGCTGGCGTTATACCTGTACCTTGATAAGAGTTAATTAGTCTACCTGGCTGGCGTTATACCTGTACCTTGATAAGAGTTAATTAATCTACCTGGCTGGCGTTATACCTGTACCTTGATAAGAGTTAATTAATCTACCTGGCTGGCGTTATACCTGTACCTTGATAAGAGTTAATTAATCTACCTGGCTGACGTTATACCTGTACCTTGATAAGAGTTACTTAATCTACCTGGCTGGCGTTATACCTGTACCTTGATAAGAGTTAATTAATCTACCTGGCTGACGTTATACCTGTACCTTGATAAGAGTTAATTAATCTACCTGGCTGGCGTTATACCTGTACCTTGATAAGAGTTAATTAGTCTACCTGGCTGGCGTTATACCTGTACCTTGATAAGAGTTAATTAATCTACCTGGCTGGCGTTATACCTGTACCTTGATAAGAGTTAATTAATCTACCTGGCTGGCTTTATACCTGTACCTTGATAAGAGTTAATTAGTTTACCTGGCTGGCGTTATACCTGTACCTTGATAAGAGTTAATTAGTCTACCTGGCTGGCGTTATACCTGTACCTTGATAAGAGTTAATTAATCTACCTGGCTGGCGTTATACCTGTACCTTGATAAGAGTTAATTATCTACCTGGCTGGCGTTATACCTGTACCTTGATAAGAGTTAATTAATCTACCTGGCTGGCGTTATACCTGTACCTTGATAAGAGTTAATTAATCTACCTGGCTGGCGTTATACCTGTACCTTGATAAGAGTTAACTAATCTACCTGGCTGGCGTTATACCTGTACCTGGATAAGAGTTAATTAATCTACCTGGCTGGCGTTATACCTGTACCTGGATAAGAGTTAATTAATCTACCTGGCTGGCGTTATACCTATACCTTGATAAGAGTTAATTAATCTACCTGGCTGGCGTTATACCTGTACCTTGATAAGAGTTAATTAATCTACCTGGCTGGCGTTATACCTGTACCTAGCCTCGTCACCTGAAAACGTGCATCTCCGTGTGTACACCTGTAGAGTTAATGTCTGGTAATGATTGAGTGTTGTACTGTTTGTCAAGGTGTGGATAAGCACGGATGCTCTCTCTCTCTCTCTCTCTCTCTCTCTCTCTCTCTCACACACACACACACACACACACACATGGACAGAGTGTAAGCAGGCTGTAATACCACAACACTGGTCTTTGAGGTGTACAAATACCTTTACTTAGCACGGAATACCATGTGAGTCCTTACCTTTATTGTTGATGCTACCTGTGTTGTGTCTGGAGAATGGTACCATCCGGTAGTTGGCAACGGAAGGTATCAGGACCCACCGACTGGGAAGGGTGTGGACCCCCCAAAATAATAATAAAAAAAAGAAAAAAAAATCCTGTCCCCCATCCACACCCATCCTGGGAGGTAGAGAATGGTACCATCCGTAAGGCGCCGACGGAAGGTATCAGGACCCACCGACTGGAAACGGCGTGGAACACCCCCCAAAAAAAAAAATAAAATAAAATAAAAAAGTAAAAAAAAAAAAATCCCATCCCCCATCCACACCCATCCTGGGAAATTTAATACCAGACAACCCCAGCAATATCTCAATCAGCTATGCTGATGATATTCTTATACATACTAAAACTCATCGTGAAATGCAAACCACCCTGAACCATGTATACGCAGCCTGTGAACACCTCGGTCTTATTATCTCCACTGAGAAAACTAAGGTGTTCAACAAACAAGCTGGTAACCGCAAACGCGGCCCCGCCAAGTTCAAGATAGGTAACAACACTATTGACTATGTTTCTTCTTTTAAATATCTTGGTGTTTCCGTCCCTTGTACCCTACCTGCCACACAACAGCTAACCCGCCAATGAACTGACAGACTGAGACCTCTTAGAAGTGTAGCGGGGTACAGCCCGCACTATGGTGCTAATATTAGAATTGTTAAAACAATGTACCTAGGCTATATAAGATCTCTGATAGATTACCACGCACCAGCCCTGGTCATTCGTGACGGGAAAGGCGTTGACAAGCTCGAGAAAATGCAAAATAAAGCCCTCAGAATTATCCTAGGATGTCCCATGAGCACTAAAGTACTTAATATGAGGAAAGAACTAGGTATACCCAGTGTTAAAGATAGAATAATTGAAGTCAACCTCATGATAGCCCTGAGGCTTCTGCGTGGTGATCCTGATAACATTGTTTCCTTAAAATTGCTAGAATGTATGAACCATGGGACTACTGAGTCTAAATGGATCCAAACTACAGCTACACATATGAAGATGTTTGGACTAGACCACCTGTACAAAGTTGAGACACAACAGCGCTTCCTGCCACCCTGGCGGACAGTTCCCTTCGATATCACAATACCGACGTATCCGCCTAAAAAATTAATTATACAAAGCATTTATCTCCAACACACTGCCAAATTGAGAGCTCTTGAACACATACACACTCTACAGACTGATGATAATATCACACAGACCATCTACACTGATGGATCTCTAAACACCGCCTGTGGGAGGGCTGGAAGTGCTATTGTTGTGACTCAACCTGACGGTAATATAATTGAGAAAGGAGTTAGAATTAACAACTGGGCATCCACTCTACAAACTGAATTAGTTGCCATACTCACAGCTATTAAATTCATTGAAACCACTGTTACTGACAGTCTCATCATCACTGACTCTCTATCCTCACTACTTGCCCTTGGTACCCTCGACTCAGGTTGTCACGATCTTGTCTCTGAAGCCAGACACAAATATGCGTGCCTTGTTGACCGGGGTGTCAGGGTCAAACTGTTGTGGATCCCCTCTCACATAGGCCTCATAAAACATGACAGAGTTGATGCCCTCGCCAAACTTGCGTCTAACAAAGACACCGTTGAATGCAATTTGGGTCTGTCAAAAAGAACCCTTAAAACTGTAATTAGGAAAGAACTTATTGATGAGTTTGACGCAAGTAGACAAGTGCAAACAGGCACTAGTCGATCCATAGGTTACCATGATGAGATGTATCAAGTGAAACATGTATATGGAGCAAGTAACAAGATCACTAGATTACAAGATGTTGTAACCGCTAGATTAAGGTTAGGATATAAGTACCTTTGGCAGTATGTTCCTCAAGCAGATGTAAACAAAACTAAATGTAAAGTGTGTGGCCATACATATGGCCACACACTTGAACACTACGTCCTCGACTGTGTGAAGATAGAACCTTTTAGGGACAGGTCCAAGCACACTGTGTGTGAAATGGCACAACACTTCATCTCTAATGGCAAGATAGCCGACATATTAAGATTGTATCCACTTTTTTGCACTTAGTAACTATATCAATTCTCATGTACAGAACCAAATACGCAATGTGCTTGAATACCTCTCACGTAAATGTGAATAACAAAGTGTGAGGCCAGACATACTGCCTCACACGCCTGTACTCACGCATTTGTGAATAAGTTACCCTTTATGTATAGAACTAAACAAATAATGTAAATGAAATACTGTGTAACATTCAGTGCCATAATATCCTGACAACGGGGGTTAATTATTATGACCCTTTGTAAACCCTACTCTGTAATCCTTTTGCGCTACCGCTCACAGGATGAGTGTGGGGTGCACAATAAAGTAGCCGCTGCAAATGGCAAAATCAAAAATCAATCCTGGGAGATGGAGAATGGCACCGTCCGTAAGGCGCCGATGGAAGGTATCAGGACCCACCGACTGGGAACGGCGTGGAACACCCCCCATCCGCAACCCCATCCTCGCCCATCCTGGGAGGTGGTGAATGGTACCATCCACCAATTGCCAACGGAAGGTATCAGGACCCACCGACTGGGAAGGGCGTGGAATCACCCCCCCCAAAAAAATATAAATAAATAAAAACAAATAAAAATCCCGTCTCTCATCCACACCAACCTGGGGAGCCGGAGAATGGTACCACCCGTAAGGCGCCGACGGAAGGTATAAGGACCACCGACTGGGAAGGGCGTGCAATCACCCCCCCCATCCCTTCCTCGCCCATCCAGTGATGACCTGACCACCGTAGGGTCAAGACCTATTTAGGCGCTGCTCCTGCTGAGCAGCTCTCACCCTTGGCCATGTCGGCCCATTCCCCAAGTCCCTCTCCCCGACCCATCCTCACCACCGGGATATCAACATAATCAAAAGTGACATTTCGTTTCGGAAAGAAGTGGAACCAGTGTTGAACAGTTAAGAACAGTGTTTAAGCCAGTGAATTCAGTACTAGACAGTACCAGTGAGAGCCGTGACCCGCCAGTGAGATAAGCACCGCTGGGTACTGACCGCCATCTCCTGACAAGGAGGTGCTAATCAGTCCACTCTGAGAACAACAGTGGGTCGTATGTATATTATATTATGTATGCTCCATGTATGTGCTCCATTTATATTTATTCAGTTAGCTAGCAGCGTGTGGCAATGTTATTACCATATCCCACACGCTTAATTAATGTGCCTGGCGACGTATGGAAGCTGCTAATGTATCACTTGCCATACGTCGTCTATGGTAGTTGACCAGGACCTTAGCTAGGGAGCAGTGCTATCCACCTCTGTGTACATACTCTTATCCAGTAAACCGAACCTACAAAACTATACAGGTGTTTGTGTTCTCTCCTGTATATAGAACTTATTACCCAGAATACCTAACAGGTCGGCTTCACACTTGACTTCGAAATAACACAACACCACCCAGTAGGGTGGGGATAGGTCAACAACTGCAAATATGTTGCCTGTATAACAAGTGAACTACCGTGTGTTGAGCACTGTGTCGTGTGTAGGTGTAGGTGCCCGCGAGGCAAGGCCTATACCCTTGTGGTCACGCTCGGCCATGTGGTGAGGGTTTGTTTACACAAACCCCCGTCCTCATAGTGTGCCAAGCTGGTTAGTTCTTTTGAAACTAAAATTGACTTTGATACTGTATCTAACCAGAAAAACAGACATGCTATTAAGAACAAGTGTAGTGTAATAAAAGTGTTTATAAACTGAGAAAACTCCTGTTACCTTAGTCCCCCCGACACCACACTCCCTCCGCGGGAGGCCCGCTCATGGCCTCCCCTCACACCGCTAATACGCTGTACAGTAGATGCCAATCTCCTTTGTCCTCTAAGAGGGTTACGCCTCCCAACCACCGCTGACTTCCTAGGAGTGCCAAGCAGTCCTCGGCCCTCTGACGTAGGCATATAAGTCGAGCCCTGTAACTCCACCATGTCTGAGTTGACTGGAGACCCAGCTGCTCGCTTTAACTCTCCTGATGCACTGAGTGAGCCAGGCGACTGTGGTGTTGACCTTGACACCAACGGAGAAGATGGCTTTCAACTAGTTCAGTCCAGGAACAAGCGGAAGGCCGAAAAGGCAGAAAGACTTAGAGACAATCAACTACAACCACAACCCCCCATGAGAGTAAGATTATACTTCCCTGAAGGTACATCACCTGAAGACAAGTATCTCTGGCTGAACGATGCGGAAGACAAATATCCTGAGGCTGAGTTTCAGTTCAGAGTCGGTACACAAGATCATGTTCTGATTAGAAACGACCCAGCAGTCATACAGGATCTCCTCACCAATAGCATAAGGGGAATAACCATGGAACAATCATCCCAACCACCGAGCAAGAAAACCATAATAATCATAGGGCTCGACCAGTACCAGACCCCTACACTACTAGAAGCCCATCCCTACATCAGAAGGACGAAGCGACTCAGGGGCAAGAATGCAGTCATTGCAGACTGGGTTGGCTCGGAAGACCCACCCAAGACCATTCGAGTCCGTGGTGCCTATCGGACTCTGAAGGTAACACTCTATCAGCCCCCTAACCGGAGGTGTTACAACTGTCAGCACTGGGGCCATGTGGCCCGGTTATGCCCCTCGACTAAGCCGTGGTGTGGTCTCTGCTCAAGGCAACATGCAACACAGGTTTGCAGAGATACAGTTGCTCAAGGGGGTGTCATCCAACAGAAGTGTATTAACTGCAAAACAGTTGGAGTTCCTGTATGGCACCCTAACTGTTCTAGAGCTCCTACACCCCTTCAGCGCCCAGACCCGCCACCCAGGCAGGTCTCAAGAAACACTAATGCTGCTAGGGTACTCCCTACGGCCAACCCCTGGCCTGCCCTCCCCACCAAAGCTCCAGGATCATCACCAGCAGTCATCGAAAGATCAGCATGGGGCAACACAGACGTACCGACACAACAGGTAGCTGCCAACACACTCCCTGCACATCGTGAAGAGATCAATGATTTGAAAAATGAAATTAAAGAACTCAAAGCTCAGTTTACAGCTCTAACTGAAATGTTTGGGAGCCTCTGTGATACACTAAAGGAAAAAAACACCACCAACACAGTGCAGCAACTTCGGAAAAATTACAGTCAAACTGAAGACATTCAGATGTCAGTACCAGATGTGGAAACTCAAGACCCACCAGGAACTAGTGTCCACGCAGAGGAAAATAGTGATACTGGTAACAGTTCTACTGATGCCTCTGTGGACATGGTCAGTGAAGATGAACAAGCACAAACAGAAAATGGTGGTGATGTCGAGTGTAACCAAAGTGTGTTGTTGTCTGCCAATGAAATACAACAATTGTTGAGCCGTACGTGCTCCAGAAATGTTTCCAAAAGGTTAACTGGCCTACTGCCTGCCGAAGGGACAGGCAGCGCAGAAAAGAACAGTATCATACAGTGCCTTTTGCTTCTTTCCAAATACATTTCATAATGGCCAGTGTTAATACCAGACAAAATTCCAAATACATTTCATAATGGCCAGTGTTAATACCAGGCAAAGATACAGAGCGGTGAAGGTGATGAGTTGGAACATCTCATCCCTTAGAAAACGATACCCTGACCTACACCACAAAGTTGTGACTGAGGACATCGATATTGTGTGTCTGCAGGAGTGTCTCACACCTAATGGTAAGCCCCCACCCAGTCTGCCCAATTATGTGTATTATGATCCTAGTTCTACTCACACATGTTTGATGTATGTTAAGAAGTCACTCCCGCATGTACCTCTTGTATCCAAAAAGACTACCAACCTTCAGTACCATGGGATCACTATCCACCTGGGCAACTCCACACTCAACGTGCTAAACGCCTATGCTCCCTCAGATCAGCTTCAATACACAGATCTCCCAGACTTTTTACACACTGAGCCCACTGTCCTAATGGGTGACCTGAATACTAGACACAAGAAATTAGGTGACTCCACCACTAACACCAATGGTAGGAGACTTATCTCACTTCTCAGCGCATATGAAGATGTTCAAATTATAGGTAATAATGAACCAACACACATCTATGGCGGGGGTCTAGACAAATGTATTGGCTTTAATCTATCATACACAACTCATAGCTCTGATGTTGTCACTGATCTTATGTCTGACCACAGCCCAATCCAAGCTAGTATACATGTAGCCAATGACACCCCCACTGGTGGTAAACTCAACAGACGTAGAATCACAGTCAAGCAAGAACATGAAAGCCAGTTCATAGACTTCATCCATGACTGGTACAAGGACTACAAGCCTGACAATTACCAAAGTTTCCATGACGATCTGATAGATAGGACTTATGTATACTTCACCAACAATGCCTCCACCAAAAAAAGGAGAAAACGTGGTCAGCATAATGGGAACAGGCAACAGCAGTGCTATAATGACCCTGAGCTGAAAAAACTCAGGGCTAGGGTCAGGAGGGTGGGTAAGGGTTACAGACAATGTAGAACACCTCAAATGTTACAATTGTATCAAGCTTCCCTTGCTGCTGTCAGGGAACGTGTAAACGAACTCAGACAAAATGCATGGGAGACATATGTCAACAGCCTGAACCAACACACATCCCTCAGCAAAGCCTGGAAAGACATAAACATAATCAGAGGTAAAAACAGAAGACACGTCTCCCATCCAAACCCTCTGCAAAAGTCGAATGAGCTAATAACAAAGTGGGCTCATGTGTCGAGCTATGACATGTTACCAGCTAGGACTCGGGGACTCCTTGATGCGAAGTCTGTAGAGAGAAGTAATCTTATTAGCTTTATGCTGGGCAAACAGCACGATGAGTGTGATGTTCCATATACTGAGTGGGAGCTTGACGCCGCCCTCGCCAGGGGTAGGTCTACTTCCCCTGGAGAGGACGGAGTCACCTACAACATCATTAGACTACTAAGGCGCGTGCCAGGCAATCCATTGTTGGTATTGTACAATATGAGTCATGCCGAGGGCCAACTACCCACATCATGGACCAGCAGTATTGTTGTACCAATACCGAAACCAGGACAGCCTGATGCCTTTCGTCCCATATCACTAACCAGCTGCCTGTGTAAAACCTTTGAGAGGATGGTTCTTGGCAGACTCTTATATAGAATCAGAGAACACATGTCTCCTAACATAAATGGCTTCACCCATGGTAAAGGTGTACATAATTGCATCACCACATTCCTAACTGTGCATGGTGATGAAAGGCACAGATACACCACATTTCTTGACCTAAAAGCTGCATTTGATATTGCCAATAGGCAACTGATATTGTACGAACTAGCCAAAATGGATATAGGAGGTAGGCTGTTACACTGGATAAGTGGTTACCTAACCAACAGAAGGGCTGCTGCACTGTTTCAGGGTTACAAAAGTGAAGTTAAAGATATGCAACTTGGTACCCCTCAAGGTGGAGTACTTAGCCCCACTTTGTTCAATGTTCTTATGAATGCATTATTAAATTTAATACCAGACAACCCCAGCAATATCTCAATCAGCTATGCTGATGATATTCTTATACATACTAAAACTCATCGTGAAATGCAAACCACCCTGAACCATGTATAAGCAGCCTGTGAACACCTCGGTCTTATTATCTCCACTGACAAAACTAAGGTGTTCAACAAACAAGCTGGTAACCGCAAACGCGGCCCCGCCAAGTTCAAGATAGGTAACAACACTATTGACTATGTTTCTTCTTTTAAATATCTTGGTGTTTCCGTCCCTTGTACCCTACCTGCCATACAACAGCTAACCTGCCAATGTACTGACAGACTGAGACCTCTTAGAAGTGTAGCGGGGTACAGCCCGCACTATGGTGCTAATATTAGAATTGTTAAAACAATGTACCTAGGCTATATAAGATCTCTGATAGATTACCACGCACCAGCCCTGGTCATTCGTGACGGGAAAGGCGTTGACAAGCTCGAGAAAATGCAAAATAAAGCCCTCAGAATTATCCTAGGATGTCCCATGAGCACTAAAGTACTTAATATGAGGAAAGAACTAGGTATACCCAGTGTTAAAGATAGAATAATTGAAGTCAACCTCATGATAGCCCTGAGGCTTCTGCGTGGTGATCCTGATAACATTGTTTCCTTAAAATTGCTAGAATGTATGAACCATGGGACTACTGAGTCTAAATGGATCCAAACTACAGCTACACATATGAAGATATTTGGACTAGACCACCTGTACAAAGTTGAGACACAACAGCGCTTCCTGCCACCCTGGCGGACAGTTCCCTTCGATATCACAATACCGACGTATCCGCCTAAAAAATTAATTATACAAAGCATTTATCTCCAACACACTGCCAAATTGAGAGCCCTTGAACACATACACACTCTACAGACTGATGATAATATCACACAGACCATCTACACTGATGGATCTCTAAACACCGCCTGTGGGAGGGCTGGAAGTGCTATTGTTGTGACTCAACCTGACGGTAATATAATTGAGAAAGGAGTTAGAATTAACAACTGGGCATCCACTCTACAAACTGAATTAGTTGCCATACTCACAGCTATTAAATTCATTGAAACCACTGTTACTGACAGTCTCATCATCACTGACTCTCTATCCTCACTACTTGCCCTTGGTACCCTCGACTCAGGTTGTCACGCTCTTGTCTCTGAAGCCAGACACAAATATGCGTGCCTTGTTGACCGGGGTGTCAGGGTCAAACTGTTGTGGATCCCCTCTCACATAGGCCTCATAAAACATGACAGAGTTGATGCCCTCGCCAAACTCGCGTCTAACAAAGACACTGTTGAATACAATTTGGGTCTGTCAAAAAGAACCCTTAAAACTGTAATTAGGAAAGAACTTATTGATGAGTTTGACGCAAGTAGACTAGTGCAAACAGGCACTAGTCGATCCATAGTTTACCATGATGAGATGTAACAAGATCGCTAGATTACAAGATGTTGTAACCGTTAGATTAAGGTTAGGATATAAGTACCTCTGGCAGTATGTTCCTCAAGCAGATGTAAACAAGACTAAATGTAAAGTGTGAGGCCAGACATATGGCCACACACTTGAACACTACGTCCTTGACTGTGTGAAGATAGAACCTTTAGGACAGGTCCAAGCACACTGTGAAAATGGCACAACAACACTTCATCTCTAATGGCAAGATAGCCGACATATTAAGATTGTATCCACTTTTGCACTCAGTAACTATATTGCCCTCATGCATAGAACCAATACTAATGTGCTTGAATACTCCCACGTAAATGTGAATAACAAAGTGTGAGGCCAGACATACTACCTCACACGCCTGTACTCACGCATTTGTGAATAAGTTACCCTTTATGTATAGAACTAAACAAATAATGTAAATGAAATACTGTGTAACATTCAGTGCCATAATATCCTGACAACGGGGGTTAATTATTATGACCCTTTGTAAACTCTACTCTGTAATCCTTTTGCGCTACCGCTCACAGGATGAGTGTGGGGTGCACAATAAAGTAGCCGCTGCAAGCGGCAAAATCAAAATCAAATCTTCGCCCATCCTGGAAGGTGGTGAATGGTACCATCCACCAGTTGCCAACGGAAGGTATCAGGACCCACCGACTGGGAAGGCCGTGGAAACCCCCCGATTCCCCAACTCCCCCATCTCCCACCCCATCCACACCAATCCTGGGAGGTGGAGAATGGTACCATCCGTCATGCGCCGACGGAATGTATCAGGACCCACCGACTGGGAAGGGCGTGGAATCCCCAACTCTCCTCGCCCATCCTGGGAGGTGGTGAATAGTACCATCCACCAATTGCCAACGGAAGGTATCAGGACCCACCGACTGGGAAGGGCGTGGAATCCCCTCCATCCTCCACCATCCCCCATCCCATCCTCACCCATCCTCGGAGGTGGTGAATGGTACCATCCACCAGATGCCAACGGAAGGTATCAGGGCCCACCGCCCGGGAAGGGCGTGGAATCCACCCCCTCTTCATTCACAATTCTCTAAAAACCTATCTTCATCCATTGAATATCGTGGAGATCAGGCTGATTCGTTGTCGTTGACGGAAGGTATCAGGACCCACCGACTAGGAAGGGCGTAGAATCCGCCCCCATCCCCCACTGCCAACCCCTTCCTCGCCCGTCCTGGGAGTTGGTGAATGGTACCATCCACCAATTGCCCTTCCTTGTCGTTGGGTCCTGATACCTTCCAGGATGGGAGAGGATAGGTTGGTGGTTGGGATTCACGTTCTTCCTGGTCGGTGAGTCCTGATACTCCTCTGTCGGCGACTGACGGATGGTACTGTTCACCACCTCCCAGGATGGGCGAGGATGGAGTTGGGGATGAGGGGGGGTTGGGGATGGGAAGGGTGGATTCCACCCCCTTCCCATTCTCGACCTCCCAGGATGGGCGAGGATGGGGTGGGGGATGGGGGGGATTCCACGCCCTTCCCAGTCGGTGGGTACTGATACCTTCCGTTGGCAATTGGTGGATGGTACCATTCACCACCTTCCAGGATGGGCGAGGATGGGGTGGGGAATGGGGAGGGGGATGGGGGGATTCCTCGCCCTTCCCAGTCAGTGGGTTCTGAAACCTTCCGTTGGCGCCTAACGGAAGGTACCATTCTCCACCTCCCAGGATGGGTGAGGGCAGCCATAGTTATAGCCATATTCGTAGCTGTATTCAAGTTCAGTCAAGGGTCGAGATGACAGCTCCCACCATCACTACCCATGAAGGGTTGTGCGGGGAATACTGTCACCTGGTCCTGGGTCCATCATCACTACATGTAACACCATCCATCATCACTATATATAACACCACCCATCATCACTACATATAACACCACCCATCATTACTACATATAACACCATCCATCATCACTATATATAACAACATCCATCATCACTACATATAACACCACCCATCATAACTACATATAACACCATCCATCACTATATATAACATCCACCAATCATCACTACATATAACACCATCATTCATCACGACATATAACACCATCCATCATCACTACATATAACAACATCCATCATCACTATATATAACACCATCCATCATCACTACATATAACACCATCCATCATCACAATATATAACACCATCCATCACTATATATAACATCCACCAATCATCACTACATATAACACCATCATTCATCACGACATATAACACCATCCATCATCACTACATATAACACCATCCATCATCACTACATATAACATCATCCATCATCACGACATATAACACCACCCATCATCACTACATATAACACCACCCATCATCACTACATATAACAACATCCATCTTCACTACATATAACACCACCCATCATCACTACATATAACACCACCCATCATCACTACATATAACATCATCCATCATCACGACATACAACACCATCCATCATCACTACATATAACACCATCCATCATCATTACATATAACACCATCCATCATCACTACATATAACAACATCCATCATCACTACATATAACACCACCCATCATCACTACATATAACACCATCCATCATCACTACATATAACACCATCCATCATCACTACATATAACACCTTCCATCATCACTACATATAACACCATCCTTCACTATAAATAACATCCACCCATCATCACTACATATAACACCATCCATCATCACGACATATAACACCATCCATCAGCACGACATATAACACCATCCATCATCACTACATATAACACATCCAGCATCACTACATATAACACCTTCCATCATCACTACATATAACACCTTCCATCATCACTACATATAACATCATCCATCATCACTACATATAACACCATCCATCATCACTACATATCACACCACCCATCATCACTACATATAACACCATCCATCATCACTACATATAACACCATTCATCATCACTACATATAACACCTTCCATCATCACTACATATAACACCATCCTTCACTATAAATAACATCCACCTATCATCACTACA
>NW_024753182.1:0-10774 GCF_018991925.1 Homarus americanus
CAAGGAGGGAGGGTGTAAAGGAGGGTTTGGGAAAGAAAGAAGGAAGGAAGGAAGAAGAGAGCGGAATAAGGAAAGAGGGAAGAAGCGAAAGGATAAGAGAAAATAAAGAAGAAAAAGAAGGATAAGCAGCGAAACAGTAAGAATATAGAAGGGAGGAAATATAAAAAATAAAGGAAATAGAGAAAAAATGATAAATGGAAGAAGGAGAGGCGGTGAAGGACTAGGTGGTGATAAGCTCTTGCCACAACTCTGGGGAATTAAGATGAAAGTTCCAACACAAGGAAACTTTTATCCGGAAGTTTACTAAAATAATACAAAGATTTTTTTTTTTTTTTATGAGACGTATTGTACACACACTAGGGTTTACTTGTTGTTGTTAGTGTTGTTGGTTGTTTGTTTTTTGTTTGTTTTTTCGTTGTTTGTTGTTGTTTATTGATCCTGGTATTTGTTGTTGTTAGTGTTGTTGGTTGTTTTTGTTGTTATTGTTGTTGTTGCTCTTACTGGTACTATTTTTCTCCCGTTAACATGAAATACAATAAACTATGAGATGCATTTTTTCCTAGGCACAATGTAAGAGAGAGAATACATTTTTTTAGCAGCTCCCCAACGAAACATCTGCATAAGCTGAACACGTACGGAGATCCATCAAAGCCCCAGTCGTCCACCCTGGCAGGAGAGAGTCAAGTCGTTTGCTTCCACCGTCAGCAGGACCTCACCAGCACGGGAGTCTTAAGTGCACGCGTGATTATTGTCTTTTCCTGACGGCGTGAATAAGAGTACCTGAGTGGATGAAGTTATTGCACCTGAGTGGATGGAGTTATCGTACCTGAGTGGATGGAATTATTGCACCTAAGTGGATGAAGTTATCGTACCTAAGTGGATGGAGTTATTGCACCTGAGTGGATGGAGTTATTGCACCTGAGTGGATGAAGTTATCGCACCTGAGTGGATGGAGTTATTGTACCCGAATGGATGAAGTTATTGCACCTGAGTGGATGGAGTTATTGTACCCGAATGGATGAAGTTATTGTAATCATTGGGGGCTTAGTAATTTTTACTAGAGGAGGGGGGTTAAATTATAGTACTCAATAGGCTCTTTCATAGTACTCAATAGGTTTACTTATAGTACTCAATAGGTGATTCATCGTACTCATGGAGATAAATTGATATTATTCATTAAGAGTTACTCATCGTACTCACACGGATGAACGATTACATATCTCACCTCCTGCAGCATCCAATTAGCTAATCATCTTCCACACCTGAGTTAATTAGCACCTTTAGTTGATATTTGGGAGGCGATGTTTGGTGCTGTCAGGTAGTAGTGGGTTAGTACTGGTGGTGGATGATGGATGCGGGAGAGGGGGATGGATGAGTTGGAGATAGGGAGATGGTGGTGAAGGGCAATGGTGGTGATGGTGATGGATGTGGGGTGGATGAGGAGATGGGAAGATGGAAGGATGGTGGTGAAGGGCAATGGTGATGATGGTGATGGATGTGGGGAGGATGGGGAGATGGAGGGATGGTGGTGACAGACAGGCAGACAGACAGACAGACAGACAGACAGGGATGTAAAAGCCAAAAAAAAAACAAAAAAAAACAAGACCATCTCCCACAAACACGAAACTCAACATGTGTACTAAAAGTTCAAGACCTTCTCACATGCTAAGCTACAGACACACAGGTAAATCCGGGCCAGCGTTTTTTTGGTAAGGTCTTCATGCGTATCATCCTACACGAACGCGTTAACTGAGAGAGGCTGGCGAGGTTGTATACTGATGATCCCAAAACCACTGGGCTGGACGTGGCGATATACTGTACAAGTGAGTGTTGCTGTAGTGGTAGGTACTGTGTTTATGTCGAGTGTGTGTATTTAATATTTTGTGATAGAGTTAGGTCAAGAATGGTATCATTATTATTTCAGTTACTGCTATTACTGTTACTACGACTATTACTACTGTTATTACTACTGCTACTACTACTAATACTACTACTACTACTAACAAAAACAACAATAATATGCAATAAATAAATAATGGGCATTTACGAAAATAAATAAATAAAAATTTGAACTAACTAAAAACTGAATCTAAACCAAAAAAACCTTACAACTCTTCATGAAATAGATTATATATATATAACAACCCATATGAAATTATTCTTAAGTGTCTGAATTAAAAATGATATACAACTCTTAGGCATTACAAATATCATTAATATCACCGAGACCAATAAATTCTTACTACAAATAATACAAAAAACATCTAATTCTTACTCAAGTTAATATCACCAACACCATATAATTCTCATGATAATATTACCCAAACTCATTCAATTCTTAATATAATAACTCATTAATTCTGAAACCTTGTGTCTATTAATTGTATGATATTTACATGTAGAGATTCAGTTGTTCTATTATATAATGGGTATATAATAGAAGTCAATATACCTGTTCATTTACCTGCTGCACCTCACGTACTCTTGAGTCATCTTAATAGACACGGTTTCACCTTTTTTTTCTCTATTTGGCTAAGTTGGAGGTTTTAACAAATGATGTACAGGGTTAAACTGAGAGCATTTGTGTGTGTGTGTGTGTGTGTGTGTGTGTGTGTGTGTGTGTGTCAACTATGGCGTTTTACTTCATTATCACATTCACTCCTCCTTTCTCTCTCTCTCTCTCTGTCTCTCTCTCTCTCGGCCGCACCCTCGTCCGGTCACTGGGCCAGGCAGGTCGTCAAACTGGTCAACCATGTCAGCCTGGGCCAAGACCCTCAAACTCCCGTAAGTTATTTTTATCCTTCCAAAAACTGAGAACAAAGACAGACATCTAATTAAGGTAAAATCGTAAGGTATTTTCAGAGCCATATTTATATTGTTTATATGAAGTAAAACAGACATATACCCACGTGTTTAGTTAGAACAATAAATTAACTTACGAACCTTTAAGAATCGGTATACTAGCTTGACTGACATACACACACTAGATGCGTATATAAGTTTGTGTAGTGATTATATCTCGTGTGTCTGCTGTCAGTATCCCACCTTGTAGTACCTCTGTCTCTCGAAAGCTCATTCATACCCTGGACCAGCACTGTGTGGAACTCTCTACCAGTCAGTGTTTTATCTGTGTCATATAACCTCTCCAGCAGGTCAGAACACGTTGCTTTAAACGTCATGGGGGGGGTCTCAGCACACCTCGATGAAGGGATGTGATACTAACATTTATTTGGTTTGTGTCCACCTTGTCTACTTGAACTATTAATAAAAAAATACCTTTATGAGTATCTATAGGGTCTAAAATGCCTTATATTTATGTAAACTTCGCTTAAGAGTCGTAGTTTTAGTATTTTTTATGGAAATTATAAAAGTTAAGGTTTTCACATTTCTTCGGAGTTCGATTACCTATTTTTATATTATTTATCGAATTTTCTTGTTTGTAATTTGACTTTTTAGGATTTGAAGGGAGAAAAGGTATTAACGTGTCTTCATAACCGTACGTACAGGAGTGTGTGTGTGTGTGTGTATTAATGACGTGTGTGTGTGTGTGTGTGTGTGTCTCTATCTATTTGTCAATGATGAAGAAATTAATCCGCGCATTTGTCAAGATCACAGAGAAGAGAGACTCACATTTAAGATAACCTGTATTAAGATCACCTGTGTTAAGATAACTCATTTAATATACAGACTTATCCTACGTCATATAATCGTCTGTTGCCTCTTCCTTCCTTTAACATGTTCTTACGCTTCTCTTGTGTATTTCTCTCTATTTCCTCCCTTTACTGTGATTTATGTCTCCTTTGATCTTCTCTATACGAATGTGAGACTGAAGATAGATATGTGGATACAGTAGATAGATTGGATAGTTAGATAGATAGATTGGATAGTTAGATAGATAGTTGGATAGTTAGATAGATAGATTGGATAGTTAGATAGATAGATTGGATAGTTGGATAGATATATCGACCATTTTTCGTGTTTGGCCCTTACATCCACCCACAGGTAGACACACACACACACACACACACACACACACACACACACACACACACCTGATAAATACAGTTGGTAGAGCAGGTAGGAGTCGACCTGACCCACGACATAAGCTGTATAAAAGCACTTTCTTCATTCCTGAGAGGATTTACCTGTCCCTTAAGGTTAATCACCCGACCTGCTTATTTGGCAAGACAGGTAAGACTGGAGAATATACATATCTGTCCTGCGTGTCTAACATCTATTTCTCTTTATATGTCTGTCTGTGTAAGTGTAAGTCTGTCTGTGTGTGTGTGTGTGTGTGTGTGTGTGTCCTTTTTCTCGTTTTTTCCCGCTGCTTTTCATTCATAATGCTGTCTCTCTCTCTCTCTCTCTCTCCTATACCCCCAAATGATTGTCAGTTCCCCCATGACAGATATTACCAGGCAAGATTTTAACATATCATTTTTGGCAGCGCCAGGATATTCAGTATTGCCATCGGGTGTATTATGCTGAGGGAGACGGAGTGCTATCCGTGAGCTGTGGCATATTTACTCCACCCTGAATGTTATATCAAAAAGTACAGGATTTACTTCACAGATATTTAGTTATATCTATCGGTATATTATATAAATTATATCAATATATCTGTGTATACCAAATATGGCATCAGAGTATATCACCGTTTGCCATCATATTCTCTAAATAACCTCAAAGTATACCCCCGAATGTTTAATATCATACACTATAAATGACACTGTAGTATGTTAGTATATAATCAGGGTGTAACATAAATAATATCAGCATTGTTTAGAATATCATATATATTAAGCGTGAGGAATGGATGTATATGATTCAATATATCACAGTTACATAAAGCGGTATGTCAGCTCATCAGCATATCACTAGAATGACATCAGAGTATAGGACACTATACTCCAATAAATACTGTCAGGTATCTAAGTATATCAGGGTAATCACTGAGAAGTGTCAGAACATATCAGCATATTCCTTGACTGGTAACAAAGCATATCAACATGCTCAAAGTATAATCAATGTCTCCGGAATAAACAAACCAGTGACAGCAGCATATATTTCTGAAAATCAGCTGTGAAATATGTTCAGAACAGCCCAAAGTATACTATAATACTAAGCAACATTTGAAATATACCAGTATACTTCTTAACAGTCAGGGAAAAAATCATTATACAGATTAGTGTCCTCGAAGCAGATCAACTTGTCTCCTGCTTTCTGGGGACCCATTAGTAGCATATCAGTATATCCAAAGAGACACATCGGAGTATATTACCATATATCCCAAGTGCCATGAAGGGATATCAACATACCTGAGTATATTAACTAGCTCTCATAGTCTTCCACTCTCTCTTAGATCCATCAGAATATGTCAGCATATCACCCTATCTTCTGAAGGTCCAGTTTACCTTGTTCCGAAAGTATGTCGAAGCATACTAACAGATCCCCTGAATGCCTTGAGAACATATCAGTATACTTCTAGGTTAATTCATATCATATCAATATATCCCCTGAATCTAAGGTATAGCTAACCTCATTTCAAATTATTATTAGAGTATGTTAACATATTCCCTTAGAAGCATACCAGCATATCTCTTATGTCATTACAGTCAACCAGTATACGCTCAGAGATAGATGCAAGCATATCAGGGTATATTAGCATACCCTGTAAGAGAGATATGAGCCTAGCTACATAACCAAGTATATCAACATACCCCATATGCTCTTATAGTACATCAGCACACCCTCTGAGAGACAGAACCATACCAACATATCAGAACATATTAGTATATCCTTTAGAGAGATATGAACATAATGGCATATCAGATGACAAGAGTATATCAGCATAGTCTTTGAGGAGCATATCAGACCAACCTAGCATAAGCTCTTTAAGATAGATGGGAGCATATCTTAAATAGACGGGAACATACCAGAGCATATTAGCATACCCTCAGACACAGATAAGCGAGCATAGCAGAGAGTATCAAGAGCCCATCAGAGGGAGTGATTAGTTTGTGTGACGGCCGACTGTGGCGCTGGTGCTCCTGTGTCCGTCCCCCGCAGACCACCTCGTTCACCTACGCGAGTTACCGCCTCTATTAACACAGATTCACGAGACAGTCTGGGCAGGTGAGGTAATGAGCTCGAATTTCTTCAGGTGATATTATTATTAAGGTAAGTGTATGTGTGTGTGTGTGTGTGTGTGTTAGATTGTGTAAGTGGTAGTGTTTGTGTAAATGTTAGTGTAAGTGGTAGTGATTGTGTAAGTGTTAGTGATTGTGTGTGATTGTGTGTAAGTGTTAGTGATTGTGTATAAGTGTTAGTGATTGTGTAAGTGTGAAGCTTCCAATCTTTAAGTACCATTATATTTTGTTCCTCTGAATAATACGAACGAACGAGAGAGAGAGAGAGAGAGAGAGAGAGAGAGAGAGAGAGAGAGAGAGTCCATTACCAAACCAAACAACACCCCACAATTTGCCTCACGACCCCTCATCCTCCTCCTGAAAAAAAACCCACGAAACAAAAAAAATTCTCATTTGACCCCAGAGTGTAACGAGGAGCTACACAAACGCTCGCTTGCCTCAGGAACGCCGCGACACCCGAAAAAAAAAATCCACACACACACACACACGCACACACACACACACACACTCTCTCTCGGTCAAGCCATGCAAGAGCTTCGACACGGCGTAAAGGGAACACCGTCCGTGAGACATAGTCGTGATATGTATCAATTTATACCTTATGTTTCCCTGTGAGAGACAAGAACCTAAATCCCTTGCAGAGACACACACACGATTCTGGTACTCGGGTTCTGCTTCCAAGTAAACTGCAAGAAGGGTCATCTGGTGGCGGTCACTGACTTCTCTCTCTCTCTCTCTCTCTCTCTCTCTCTCTCTCTCTCTCTCTCTCTCTCTGTATTGGGAGAGAGAGAGATGAAATACAAGTATACACAGCAACAGACATAAATACACGCACATTTATTTACTCATGTCCAGGTATAATCAGTCACTAATTAACCTGCTGCATTAATTAACCAAATTACCTGATATAGTTAATAATTAATGATCAGGTACATTTAGTAATTGAATAATTGAGTTAGTTCAATGATAATATAATAAGTTCATTAAATAACTAAGTACACTCAGCAACTAAATAACGCAGTATAGTGGGATAATACGTTATACCCTCTTACTATACAGCATACTCCGATATACTAAATAAATACTAATTAGGTATATTCAGTGACTCAATAACTTGGTATACTCACTCAATAAATTACCTGGTATACTCACTCAATAAATTACCTGGTATACTCATTCAATAAATTACCTGGTATACTCACTCAATAAATTACATAGTATACTCACTCAATAAATTACCTGGTATACTCACTCAATAAATTACCTGGTATACTCACTCAATAAATTACCTGGTATACTCACTCAATAAATTACCTGATATACTAAAATAACACATTATACCCACTAACAACACAACCCAATATAGTCAATAACCCATTAACCGGGTATAGTAAGCGCCTCAATAACCACAACACCACTGGCAATATTTATTAACCCACCTTTACCACTGATCATGTAACACAACATAAACTAAAGTAACACAAGAACACACAACTAATGAACCGTATCTCCTGTGTTAAACGTCTAATTTAATTTGAGTAAAAATGACAAAGGAACCATTAACAAAAATTAAACGAAATATTAATAAAAAAATTATTATAGCGTGAAAATAATAGCGAGTTTTATCCTATTGTGTATAATAAAGTTTATAGGTTAAGTGTTACTTCGTTCGTTCGTCGTCCACAAAAAAAAATAATAATCATTGTTGAATCTTTTGTCAGTAATTGGAAGAAAATTGAGTTTGCAGTTGTTGTTTTCTTCGTAAGTAAAAGAGGGAGACGATAGATAGGTTAGGTTAGGTTAGGTTAGGTTAGGTTAGGTTAGGCTAGGTTAGGTTAGGTTAGGTTAGGTTTAACACCTAACGTAACGTAACGTAACCTAACCTAGCCTAGCCTAACCTAACCTAACCTAACCTAAACAAAACCAAACACTTTCATTGGTATTTCACATACTGACATATTTGATACACTAGAGATACATATATAGGTAGAAAGGTCTAAATGTTGGTTAATGCGAAGGAAAGGTATTATCCGTACCACGAGAGATACAGGCTAATGAGGTATTTACATTCATTACGGCAGGTGAAGCCCAGGTGAGGGTCTTTGCACCTGATACACTACACCTATCACCACCACGCCACATTGTCACCACCACACCACACCACACCACACCAGTCAGAACTACATTACACTACACCGTCACCTCCACCTCCTCACCATCACACCACACCGTCACTACACCGTCACCTCCACCTCCTCACCATCACACCACACCGTCACCACCACACCACACCATCACCATCACACCACACCGTCACTACACCGTCACCTCCACCTCCTCACCATCACACTACACCGTCACCACCACACCACACCATCACCATCACACCACCTCACCATTACACTACACCGTCACCTCCACCTCCTCACCATCACACCACACCGTCACTACACCGTCACCTCCACCTCCTCACCATCACACCACACCGTCACCACCACACCACACCATCACCATCACACCACACCGTCACTACACCGTCACCTCCACCTCCTCACCATCACACTACACCGTCACCACCACACCACACCATCACCATCACACCACACAGGTCACTACACCGTCACCCATATGTGTAAATAAACCCAAGAGCCACGATTGATGATGAATGACAAGAACATATTTTTTTGTTTACAATGGAACGTCCCATGACAACAAACAAATTGCTCACGTGTTTGTTTAAGTAAGAGTCTTGTTTATTTCTGTGTGGGGTCTTTGTTTATCATATTGTTTTATTATCTTATTTTTACTCTTGTTTAGTTTGAAGAATTTATTAGTTTTTCTTGTTTGTAATTATTAGTCTTATTTTTCTATCTTCCATAATCTTTTTCTTCTTCTTCTTCTTCTTCTTCTCGTCTCTCTTATAGTTATCTTTATTATTTATTCTTTCTCAACCACATTTTTCTGTTCCCTCCACATTCTCCTCTTACTCCTTGGTCATCATCATCATCATCATCATCATCATCATCATCATCAGTTGTACATCACTTTGTCTCCCACCTTTCATGATCAATAATAACCTCACTATCTCACCCCCTCATTATCTCACCCCTTTCTCTCTCTCTCTCTCTCTCTCTCTCTCTCTCTCTCTCTCTCTCTCTCTCTCTCTCTCACAATGGGCGTGCAAACATCTCCCTCCATAGAAAACATTAAGCTACAACCTCACCACGCCATATATGAAGAGACATACACCCCCCACGCCCTCCCCCCACGCCACCTACCATACACTATACAATGCTCCTGTCAGTCACCCAGCACGCCTCCTCCACCCACAGACAACCCAAGACATTGTTCGCGTAATCAACCCAAGATAACTTATTTTTGAAACACCTTTTTTTTATAGATAAGGACGGGAATAGTGTGATAATATTAGCCACTGATTGGTAAGGTGGGGTGAGGTGAGGTGAGGTGGGGTGAGGTGAGGCGGGAGGTGGGGGTGGGAGGTGGGGCAGGTGGGGTGGAGGGGAGGTGGGGAGGTGGGGTGAGGTGAGGTGAGGTGGGGTGAGGTGAGGCGGGGTTTAGTGTAGGGATATGAGATGAGGTAACGAGTTGTGGTTTTGGGATTAGAATGGGTAGGTGGTGGAGGAATGGGGGTGATAGGATGGGTAGGTGGTGGAGGAATGGGGGTGATAGGATGGGTAGGTGGTGGAGGAATGGGGGTGATAGGATGGGTAGGTGGTGGAGGAATGAGGGGGGGGGTGGGGTGGGGTGATAGAATGGGTGTGTGGTGGAAAACTATTTACGGACATTAGGAACCTTGAGTATAGAGGCGTAGAGTGAGAGGAGATATGATCGAGGTGTATATATGGAAGTCAGGGCTAAACAAAGGTGATATAACAAAGACACTTAAATTATCCAACCGGGAGCGAACTCGTAGCAATGGTTTTAAAATAGACACATTTAGATTGAGGCGCGAGATAGGTAAACACTGGTTTGGAAATAGAGTAGTGGATGAGTTGAACAAGTTACCGAACTTCATCATTAACTCGAACACTCTGGAGAGCTTCGAATATAGGTGGGCGGATATATGAGCAATAGGAGTTGGGTGTAAACGGGACTGCCCAGTATGGTCCAATAGGCTCGCTATAGTTTCCTCCATTCTTACTGTATGTTCTTATGTTCTTAATGGGGTAATAGAATGGCAGGGATGGGGATTATGAAACAGGGGATGAGGGAGTAATGGGGGTGGGGGAGGTGAATGGGGTGTATGGTACGGGGGCGATATGGGAATTATTGATGAGGGTTATTATTAAGGGTCAATCTCAAGGGTCAGTATCAAGGGTCAGTATCAAGGGTCAGTCTCAAGGATCAGTATCGAAGGTCAGTCTCAAGGGTCAGTCTCAAGGGTCAGTATCAAGGGTCAGTATCAAGGGTCAGTATCAAGGGTCAGTATCAAGGGTCAGTCTTAAGGGTCAGTATCAAGGGTCAGTCTCAAGGGTCAGTCTCAACGGTCAGTCTCAAGGGTCAGTCTCAAGGGTCAGTATCAAGGGTCAGTCTCAAGGGTCAATATCAAGGGTCAGTATCTAGGGTCAGTATCAAGGGTCAGTATCTAGGGTCAGTATCAAGGG
>NW_024753183.1:0-13870 GCF_018991925.1 Homarus americanus
TGTGCCTGGGCGTGTGTGGTGTGCCTGGGAGTGTCAGAGGTGCACCTGGGAGTGTCGGAGGTGTACCTGGGGTGTCAGAGGTGGACCTGGGAGTGCCAGAGGTGTTCCTGGGAGTGTCAGTGGTGCACCTGGGAGTGTCGAGTGTGTACCTGGGGAGTGTCAGAGGTGTGCCTGGGGTGTCCAGAGGTGTGCCTGGGGGTCTCAGAGGTGTGCGGGAGTGCCAGAGGTGTGCAGCAGGTGTCAGTGTGTGCCTGGGTGTGTCAGGTGTGTGCCAGGGAGTGTCAGAGGTGTGCCTGGAGTGTCAGAGGTGTACCTGGGAGTGTCTGAGGTGTACCTGGGGTGTCAGGAGGTGTGCAGGAGTATCGGAGGTGTACTGGGTGTGTCAGGAGGTGTACCTGGGAGTGTCAGAGGTGTACCTCCAGTGTCAGAGGTGTGCCTGGGAGTGTCAGAGGTGTGCCTGGGAGTGTCAGAGGTGTGCCTGGTGGTGTCAGGGTGTAACTGGGTGTGTCGGAGGTGTAACTTGGACTGTCAAGGTGTGCCTAGGAGTGTCAGAGGTGTACCTGGGATTGTCAAGGGGTGTACCTGTGAGTATCAGCAGTGTATCCGGGAGTGTCAGAGGTACCTGGCAGTGTCAGAATGCCTGGCAGTGTCAGAGGTGTGCCTGGGGGTGTCTGGGGTGTGCCTGGGGAGTGTGGAGGTGTGCCTGGGGTGTCAGGGGTGGCCTGGGAGTGTGAGGTGTGCCTGGGGTGTCAGAGGTGTGCCTGGGGTGTCTGAGGTGTGCCTGGGGAGTGTCGGAGGTGTGCCTGGGGTGTCAGAGGTGTGCTTGGGGTGTCAGTGGTGTGCCTGGGAGTGTCATTGGTGTGCCTGGGAGTGTCGTGGTGGCCTGGGGTGGTCAGAGGTGAACCAGGGGTGTCAGGGTACTGGGGAGTGTCAGAGGTGTGCCTGGGGTGTCAGTGGTGTACCTGGGAGTGTCAGAGGTGTGCCTGGGGGTGTCAGAGGTGTACCTGCCAGTGTCAGGAGGTGTGCCTGGCAGTGTCAGGGTGTGCATGGGGTGTCAGAGGTGTGCCCAGAGATGGGGTGTGCTGGAGTGTCGGAGGTGTGACTGAGGTGTCAGGTGTGCCTGGAGTGTCAGAGGTGCCTGGGGTGTCAGGGGTACCTGGGAATGTCAGGGGTGTGCCTGGGAGTGTCAGGGTGTGCCTGTAGGTATCGGCGGTGTGTCTGGGGGTGTCAGAGGTGTACCTGGCAGTGTCAGAGATGTATCTGGCAGTGTCAGAGGTGTGTCTGGGAGTGTGTGAGGTGTGCCTGGGGGTGTCAAGAGTGTACAAGTGTGAGGTGTGCCTGGGGAGTGTCAGAGGTGTGCCTGGGCGTATGTGAGGTGTACTGCGAGTGTCAGAGGGGTGCCTGGGAGTGTCAGTGGTGTGCCTGGGGTGCCAGAAGTGTTCCTGGGAGTGTCAGTGGTGTGCCTGGGGAGTGTCAGGTGTGTGCCAGGAGTGTCACAGGTGTGCCTGGGAGTGTCAGAGGTGTGCCTGGGGTCTCAGGGTGTGCCTGGGGGTGCCAGAGGTGTGCCTTGGAGTGTCAGTGGTGTGCCTGGGGTGTCAGGTGTGTGCTAGGGGTGTCAGGGGTGTGCCTGGGAGTGTCAGGTGCCTGGTGGTGTCTGAAGTGTGCCTGGGGTGTCAGAGGTGTGCCTGGGGTGTCAGAGGTGTACTAGGCGTATCAGTGGTGTGCCTGGGAGTGTCAGAGGTGTACTGGGGGTGTCAGAGGTGTACCTGGGATTGTCAGAGGTACCTGGGAGCATCAGAGGAGTACCTGGGAGTGTCAGAGGTGTACTGCAGGTGTCAGAGGTTGACCTGGTGTCAGTGGTGTGCCTGGGGTGCCATTGGTGTGCCTGGGAGTGTCAGTGTGCATGGAAGTGTCGAGGTGTGCACCAGAGTCAGAAATGTCCTGGGAGTGTCTGAGTTGTACCTGGGGTGTCAGTGGTGTGCCTGGGGTGTCAGGGGTTGCCTGGGAGTGTCAGCGGTGTGCCTGGGGTGTCAGGAGGTGTGCCTGGGGTGTCGGAGGTGTGCCTGGGGTGTGTCAGGTGTGCTCTGGGTGTGTCAGAGGTGTGCCTGGGGTGTCAGGGGTGTCTGGGAGTGTCAGAGGTGTGCCTGGGGTGTCTGAGGTGTGCCTGGGGTGTCAGGGGTGTGCCTGGGCGTGTGTGAGGTGTGCCTGGGGTCAGAGGTGCCTGGGGTGTCAGGAAATGTGCCTGGGAGTGTCAGGGGTGTGCCTGGGGAGTGCCAGGGGTGTTCCTGGGAGTGTAGTGGGGTGCACCAGGTGTCAGGTGTGTGTGCCGAGGTGTCAGAGGTGTGCCTGGGAGTGTCAGAGGTGTGCCTGGGGACTCCTGGGGTGTACCTGGGGTGCCCAAGTGTGCACCTGGAGTGTCAGTTGTGTGCCTGGGTGTGTGTGTGTACTGGGGAGTGTCAGAGGTGTCCTGGGGTGTCAGGGTGCCTGGGGAGTGTCTGAGGTGTGCCTGGGGTGTCGGAGGTGTGCCTGGAAGTGTCAGAAATGTTCCTGGGGAGTGTCTGGGGTGTGCCTGGGGTGTCAGAGGTGTGCTGGGTGTCAGAGGTGCTTGGGTGTCAGAGGTGTACTGGGCGTGTCAGCAGTGTACCTGGGGAGTGTCAAGGTGTACCCGGCAGTATCAGGTTGTAGGGTGTGTCAGAGGTGTGCCTGGGGTGTCAGAGGTGCACTGGGGAGTGTCTGAGGTGTACCTGGGGTGTCTGAGGGTGTATCTGGGGTGTCTGGGGTGTACCTGGTAGTGTCAGAGGTGTGCCTGGGGTGTCAGGAGGGTGGTGTGTGCTGGGGAGTGTCAGGGGTTGCCCTGGGAGTGTCAGAGGTGCCTGGGGTGTCAGGGTGTGCTGGGGAATTGTCGGAGGTGTGCCTGGAAGTGTGGAAATGTTCCTGGGGTGTCTGAGGTGTGCCTGGGAGTGTCAGAGGTGTGCCTGGGAGTGTCCAGGTGGACCTGGGGTGTCAGGGGTGTGCCTGGGCGTGTCAGCGGTGTGCAAGTGTCAAGTGTGTGCAGCATTATCAGGTTGTACCTGGGTGTGTCAGGTGTGCCCGGAGTGTCAGGAGGTGCTGGGGTGTCTGGTGTGCCTGGGATTGTCAGAGTGTCCTGGGCGTGTCAGGGGTTTACCTGGAAGTGTTGGAGGTGTGCTGGTGTCAGAAATGTGCCTGGGAGGGTCAGGGGTGTGTGGGGTGTCAGGCGAGTTCACCAGGGTGTCAGAGGTGTGCCTGGGGTATCGGAGGTGTACCTGGGTGTGTCAGGGTGTGCCTGCCAGTGTCAGAGGTGTGCCTGCCAGTGTCAGAGTGTTCCTGAGGAGTGTCAGAGTGTGCCTGGTGGTGTCAGAGTGTGACACAGGTGTGTGTGTGCCTGGGACTGTCAGGGTGTGCCTAGGTGTCAGAGGTGTACCTGGGAGTGTCAGGGGTGTACCTGGGTATCAGGTGTATCTGGGGTGTCAGGGTACTGGGTGTCAGAAGGTGTACCTGGCAGTGTCAGAGGTGTGCCTGGGGTGTCTGGGGTGTGCCTGGGGAGTGTCAGAGGTGTACTAGGGTGGGGGTGTGCCTGGGAGTGTCAGGTGTGCCTGCAAGGTGTCAGGAGGTGTGCCTGGGTGTCTGGGGATGTGCCTGGGGTGTCAGGTGTGCCTGGGGTGTCAGAGGTGTGCCTGGGGTGTCAGTGGTGTGCCTGGGGAGTGTGTTGGTGTGCCTGGAGTGTCATTGTGTGCTGGGGTGTCAGAGGAGTGAACAGAGGTGTCAGAGGTACTGAGTGTCAGAGGTGTACCTGGGGTGTCAGTGGTGTGCCTGGGGTGTCATTGGGTGTGCCTGGGAGTGTCAGAGGTGAACCAGGGGTGTCAGAGGGAGTGCCTGGGGTGTCAGAGGAGTGTACCGGAGTGTCGGGGTGTAGTACCTGGAGTGTCAGGGGTGTATCTGGAAGTGTCAGAAATGTGCCTGGGGTGTCTGGGGGTGTACCTGGGAGTGTCAGGGGTGTGCCTGGGGAGTGTCACGGGTGTGCCTGGGGTGTCAGCGTTGTGCCTGGGGAGTGTCAGAGATGTGGGAGTGTGGGTGTGCGGTGTCAGAGATGTACCTGGGAGTGTCAGAGGTGTACCTGCCAGTGTCAGAGGTGTACCTGGGGAGTGTCAGAGGTGTGCATGCCTGGTGTCAGAGAGTGTCAGGGGTGTGCCTGGGGTGTCGGAGGTGTAACTGAGGTGTCAAAGTGTGCCTGGGGTGTCAGGGGTGCACAAGGGGAGTGTCAGGGGTGTGCACAGGATGTCAGGGGTGTGCAGGTGTGGGGTGTGCCTGTGAGTATCAGCGGTGTGTCTGGGGTGTCAGAGGTGTGCCTGTGTCAGAGTGTACCTGGCAGTGTCAGAGGTGTATCTGGGAGTGTGTGAGGTGTGCCTGGGGTGTCAGAGTGTGCCTGGGAATGTCAGAGGTGTGCCTGGGGTGTCAGAGGTGTGCCTGGGCGATGTAGGGGTGTGCCTGCAGTGTCAGGAGGTGCCTTGGGGAGTATCGGAGGTGTGCAAGTGTCAGAGGTGTGCCTGGGGAGTGCCAGAAGTGTTCCTGGGGTGTCGTGGTGTGCCTGGGAGTGTCAGGTGTGTGCAGGGGTGTCAGAGGTGTGCACCAGAGTGTCTAGGTGTGCCTGGGTCTCAGGGTGTGCCTGGGGTGTCAGAGGTGTGCAGTGGTGTGCACCTGGGGTGTCAGAGTGTGTGCTAGGGGTGTCAGGGGTGTGCCTGGGATGTCAGAGGTGCACCTGGGAGTGTCTGAGGTGTGCCTGGGGTGTCAGAGGTGTGCTGGGGTGTCTGGGGTGTGCTGGGTGTCAGTGGTGTGCCTGGGAGTGTCAGAGGTGTGCCTGGGGTGTCAGAGGTGTACCTGGGAGTGTCAGAGGTACCTGGGGGCATCAGAGGTGTACCTGGGAGTGTCAGAGGTGTACCTGGGGGTGTCACGGGTGTGCCTGGGAATGTCAGGGGTGTACCTGGGGTGTCATCGGTGTACCTGGGAGTGTCAGGGTGTACATGGGAGTATCAGGAGGTGTGCAGAATTATCGGAGGTGTACCTGGGTGTGTCAGAGGTGTGGGGTGTCAGAAGTGCCTGGGTTGTCAGGGGTGTGCCTGGGAGTGTCAGGGGTGTGCCTGGTATGGGCAGTGTATCTGGGGAGTGTCAGAGGTGGACCTGGCAGTGTCAGAGATGTACCTGGCAGTGTCAGAGGTGTGCCTGGGAGTGTCTGAGTGTACCAAGAATGTGGAGGTGGCACCTGGGGTGTCGAGGTGTACCTGGGGTGTCAGAGGTGTGCCTGGGGTGTCAGGAGGTGTCCTGGGAGTGTCAGGGGGTGTGCCTGGGGTGTCTGAGGTGTGCCTGGGGAGTGTCTGAGGGTGTACCTGGTAGTGTCAGAGGTGTGCCTGGGAGTGTCAGAGTGCTACGGCTGTGCTGGGGAGTGTACCTGGGGTGTCAGAGGTGCACCTGGGAGTATCAGGAGGTGCCTGGGAGTGTCAGAGGTGTGCCTGGGGTGCCAGAGGTGTTCCTGGGAGTGTCAGTGGTGCCTGGGAGTGTCAGGTGTGTGCCTGGGGTGTCAGAGGTGTGCCTGGGGTGTCAGAGGTGTGCCTGGGGTCAGAGGTGCCTGGGAGTGCCAGAGGTGTGCCTTGGAGTGTCGGTGTGACCAGGTGTGGCCAGGTGTGTGGGGTGTCAGAGGTGTGCCTGGGGGTGTCAGGAGGTGCCTGGGGAGTGTCTGAGGTGTGCCTGGGGTGTCGGAGGTGTGCCTGGGGTGTCAGGGGGTACCTGGGGAATGTCAGGGGGTGTGCCTGGGGTGTCAGGGAGTGTACCTGGCCAGTGTCAGAGGTGTACCTGCCAGTGTCAGAGGTGTACCTGGGAGTGTCAGAGGGTGTGCCTGGTAGTGTCAGGGGTGTAACTGGGTGTGTGAGGTGTGACTGGACTGTCAAGGTGTACCTCAGGTCAGAGGTGCCTGGGAGTTGTCAGGGTGTACCTGTGAGTATCAGCAGTGTATCCGGGAGTGTCAGAGAGTACCTGGCAGTGTCAGAGATGTACCTGGCAGTGTCAGAGGTGTACCTGGAGTGTCTGAGGTGTACCTGGGGTGTCGGAGGTGTGCCTGGGAGTGTCAGGGGTGTACACGGAGTGTCAGAGGTGTACCTGGGAGTGTCAGAGGTGTGCCTGGGAGTGTCTGGGAGGTGTGCCTGGGAGTGTCGGAGGTGTACCTGGGAGTGTCAGAGGTGTACCTGGGAGTGTCAGTGGTGTACCTGGGAGTGTCATGGTGTCCTGGGGTGTCATAGTGTCCGAATGTCAGAGGTGAACCAGGGGAGTGTCAGAGGTGTACCTGGGGCTGTCAGAGGTGTGCCTGGGAGTGTCAGTGTACCTGGGGTGTCATGTGGTGTGCCTGGGAGTGTCAGAGGTGAACCAGGGGTGTCAGAGGGAGTGCCTGGGAGTGTCAGGAGTGCCTGGGGAGTGTCAGAGGTGTACCTGGGGTGTCAGGGTGTGCCTGGGAGTGTCAGAGGTGTGCCTGGGAGTGTCAAGTCAGAGATGTACTTAGGGTATCGGAGGTGTACCTGGGTGTGTCAGAGATGTACCTGGGGTGTCAGGGGTGTACCTGCCAGTGTTGAGGTGTACCTGGGGTGTCAGAGGTGTGTACATGGGAGTGTCAGAGGTGTACCTGGGAGTGTCAGGGTGACTGGGAGTGTGGAGGTGTAACTGAGAGTGTCAAAGGTGTACCTGGGAGTGTCAGAGGTGCACCTGGGAGTGTCAGGGTACCTGGGAATGTCAGAGGTGTACCTGGGAGTGTCAGGGGTGTACCTGTGAGTATCGGCGGTGTATCTGGGTGTGTCAGAGGTGTTCCCAGCAGTGTCAGAGATGTATCTGGCAGTGTCAGGAGTGTATCTGGGGTGTGTAGAGGTGTACCTGGGAGTGTCGGAGGTGTACCGGGAGTGTCAAGGGTGTACTGGGAGTGTCAGAGGTGTACCTGGGAGTGTCAGAGGTGTACCTGGGCGTATGTGAGGTGCACTTGCGAGTGTCAGAGGTGCACCTGGGAGTATCAGTGTACAAGTGTCAGAGGTGTACCTGGGAGTGCCAGAGGTGTTCCTGGGAGTGTCAGTGGTGTACCTGGGAGTGTCAGGTGTGTACCAGGGGTATGCAGGTGTACCTGGGAGTGTGGTGTACAAGGTGTCCAGAGGTGTACCTGGGGGTATCTGAGGTGTACCTGGGAGTGTCAGAGGTGTTCCTGGGAGTATGAGAGGTGTATCTGGGAGTGTCAGGGGTGTACCTGGGAGTGTCAGGGGTGTAACTGGGATTGTCGGAGGTGTAACTGGGAGTGTCAGAGGTATACCTGGGAGTATCAGAGGTGTACCTTGGAGTGTCAGTGGTGTACCTGGGAGTGTCAGAGGTGTACCTGGGAGTGTCAGAGGTGTACCTGGGATTGTCGGAGGTGTTCCTGAGAGTGTCATAGGTGTACCTGGAAGTGTCAGAGGTGTACCTAGGAGTGTCAGATGTGTAGCTGGGAGTGTCTGGGGTGTACCTGAGAGTGTCAGAGGTGTACCTGGGAGTGTCGGAAGTGTTCCTGAGAGTGTCAGATGTGTACTTGGGAATGTCAGAGGTGTACCTGGGAGTGTCGGATGTGTACCTGGGAGTGTCTGGGGTTTACCTGGGAGTGTCTGAGGTGTACCTGGGAGTGTCTGAGGAGTACCTGGAGTAGTCAGGGTGTACCTGGGAGTGGCTGGGGTGTACCTCGGAGTGTCAGAGGTGTACTTGGGAGTTTCAGAGGTGTAACTGGGAGGTCAGGGGTGTACCCAGGAATGTCTGACGTACCTGGGGAGTACCAGAGGAGTACCTGGGAGTGTAAGAGGTGTACCTGGGAGTGTGGGGTGTACCTGGAGTGTCAGGAGGTACCTGGGAGGTCAGGGGGTGTACCTGGGAGGTTGGGTACCTGGGAGGCCAGGGGTGGCACCTGGGAGTGGTTCTGAGGTGCACCTGAAGTGTCAGGCACCTGGGAGTAGGAGGTGTACCTGGGAGTGTCAGAGGTGTAACTGGGAGTATTAGAGGAGTACCAGGGAGTGGAGTACCTGGGAGTGTCAGAGGTGTACCTGGAAGTGACAGAGGTGTACCTGGGAGTGTCTGAGGTGTACCTGGAAGTGTCAGAGGTGTACCAGGGAGTGTCAGACGAGTACCTGGGAGTGCCAGAGGTGTACCTGGGAGTGTGAGGGGTGTACCAGGGAGTGTGAGGGGTGTACCAGGGAGTGTCAGTGGTGTACCTGGGAGTGTCTGAGTTGTACCTGGGAGTGTCAGAGGTGTACCTGGGAGTGTCAAGGGTGCACCAGGGAGTGTCAGTGGAGTACCTGGGAGTGTCGGAGGTGTACCTGGGAGTGTCGGATGTCTACCTGGGAGTGTCAGAGGTGAACCAGGGAGTGTCAGAGGAGTACCTGGGAGTGTCAGTGGTGTACCTGGGAGTGTCAGAGAGGTGTACGTGGAGTGCTCAGAGGTGCACCTGGGAGTGTCAGAGTGTACCAGGAGTGTCAGTGTGAGTACCTGGGAGTGTCAAAGGTACCTGGGAGCATCGGAGGTGTACCTGGGAATGTCGGAGTGTACCTGGGAGTGCCAGAGTTTGTACCTGGAAGTGTCAGGGGTGTACCTGGGAGTGTCAGGGGTGTACCAGGGAGTGTCAGTGAGCACCTGGGGACTGTCAGGGGAGGTGTACCTGGGAGTGCTCAGAGGTGTACCTGGAGCAAGTCAGAGGTGGCCCACCTGGGAGGTGGGTGTGGCCTGGGAGTGTCAGAGGTGTACCTGGGAGTGTCAGGGGTGTACCTGGGAGTGTCAGGGGTGTACCAGGGAGTGTCAGTGGAGTACCTGGGACTGTCAGAGGTGTACCTGGGAGTGTCAGAGGTGTACCTGGCAGTGTCAGAGGTGTACCTGGGAGAGTCAGAGGTGTACCTGGGAGTGTGAGAAGTGTACCTAGGAGTGTCGGAGGTGTACCTGGGAGTGTCGGAGGTGTACCAAGGAGAGTCAGAGGTGTACCTGGGAGTGTCAGCGGTGTACCTGGGAGTGTCTGAGGTGTACCTGGAAGTGTCGAAGATGTACCTGGGAGTGTCACAGGTGTACCTGGGAGTGTCAGAGGTGTACCTGGCAGTGTCAGATGTGTACCTGGGGGTGTCAGAGGTGTTCCTGGGAGTGTCAGAGGTGTACCTGGGAGTGTCAGAGGTGTACCTGGGAGTGTCAGAGGTGTACCAGGGAATGTCAGTGAAGTACCTGGGAGTGTCAGAGGTGTATCTGGGAGTGTCAGAGGTGTACCTGGCAGTGTGTCAGAGGTGTACCTGGGAGAGTCAGAGGTGTACCTGGGAGTGTGAGAAGTGTACCTGGGAGTGTCGGAGGTGTACCTGGGAGTGTTGGAGGTGTACCAAGGAGAGTCAGAGGTGTACCTGGGAGTGTATGAGGTGTACTTGAAAGTGTCAGAGGTGTACCTGGGACTGTGAGGGGTGTACCAGGGAGTGTGAGGGGTGTACCAGGGAGTGTCAGTGGCATACCTGGAAGTGTCTGAGTTGTACCTGGGAGTGTCAGAGGTGTACCTGGGAGTGTCAAGGGTGTACCAGGGAGTGTCAGTGGCGTACCTGGGAGTGTCGGAGGTGTACCTGGGAGTGTCGGATGTGTACCTGGGAGTGTCAGAGGTGATCCAGGGAGTGTCAGAGGAGTACCTGGGAGTGTCAGTGGTGTACCTGGGAGTGTCAGTGGTGTACCTGGGAGTGTCAGAGGTAAAATGGGAGTTTCAGAGGCATGAGCGTCAGGTGTGCACCTGGGAGCATATGGGTGTATCTGAGAGTGTCTGAGGTGTACCTGGGAGTGTCAGAGGAGTACCTAGGAGTGTCTGGAGTGAACCTCGGAGTGTCAGAGGTGTACCTGGGAGTGTCAGAGGTGTACCTGGGAGTGTCAGGGGTGTACCTGGGAGTGTCTGCGGTGTACCTTGGAGTGTCAGAGGTGTCCCTGGGAGTGTCAGAGGTGCACTTGGGAGTGTCAGAGGTGTACCTGGGAGGCCGAGGTGCACCTGGGGAGGTCAGAGATGCACCTGGGAGGTCTGAGGTACCTGGAGGTCTGAGGAGTACTCTGGGAGTGTCAGAAATGCACCTGGGAGTGTCTGAGGCACCTGGGAGTGTCAGAGGCAACCTGGAGCAAGTGGTGTACCTGGGAGTGTCACCGTTGTACCTGGAGTGTCAGGGATGTACTTAGAGTATCGGAGGTGTACTTGGGTGTGTCAGAGATGTACCTGAGAGTGTCAGAGGTGTACCTTTGAGTATCGGCGGTGTATCTGGGAGTGTCAGAGGTGTGCACCTGGCAGTGTCAGAGATGTACCTGGCAGTGTCAGAGGTGTATCTGGGAGTGTCTGAGGTACCTGGGAGTGTCGAAGGTGTACCAGAGTGCAGGGTACCTGGGAGGTCAGAGGTACTAGGTGTGAGGTGTACCTGGGAGTGTCAGAGGTGCACCTGGGAGTATCGGAGGTGTACATGGAATGTCAGAGGTGTACCTGGGAGCACCAGAGGCCTGGGAGGTCATGGTGTACCTGGGAGGTCAGGAGGTACCAGGGAGTGTCAGAGGTGCCTGGGAGGTCAGAGGTGTACCTGGGAGTCTCAGAGGTGTACCTGGGAGCCAGAGGTGTACCTTGGAGTGTCAGTGGTGTACCTGAGAGTGTCAGGTGTGCTCCAGGGAGTGTCAGGAGGTACCTGGGAGTCAGAGGTGCACCTGGTGGTGTCTGAGGTGTACCTGGGAGTGCCGGAGGTACCTGGGAGTGTCAGGGGTGTACCTGGGATGTCAGGGGTACCTGGGAGTGTCATAGGTGCACTGGGAGTGTCTGAGGTGCATGTGGGAGTGTCAGAGGTGTACCTGGAGTGTGGCGTGAGGCCTGGAAGTGTCAGAGTGTACCTGGGAGTGTCTGAGGTGTACCTGGGAGGTCAAGATGTACTTAGGAGCACGGGAGGTGTACCTGGGTGTGTTAGAGATGTACCTGGGAGTGTCAGAGGTGTACTCAGTGTCAGAGTTGTACCTGGGAGGTCAGAGGTGTACATGGGAGTGTCAGAGGTACCTGGGAGTGTTCGGTGTTACTGGGAGTGTAGGAGGTGTAACTGAGAGTGTGAAAGGTGTACCTGGGAGTGTCAGAGGTGCACCTGGGAGTGTCAGGGGTGTACCTGGGAATGTCAGGGGTGTACCTGGGAGTGTCAGGGGTGTACCTGTGAGTATCTGCGGTGTATCTGGGAGTGTCAGAGGTGTACCTGGCAGTGTCAGAGATGTACCTGGCAGTATCAGAGGTGTATCTGGGAGTGTCTGAGGTGTACTTGGCAGTGTCGGAGGTGTACCTGGGAGTGTCAAGGGTGTACCTGGGAGTGTCAGAGGTGTACCTGGGAGGCCAGAGGTGTACTGGCGTGTGTGAGGTGTACCTGAGAGTGTCAGAGGTGTACCTGGGAGTGTCGGTGGTGTACCTGGGAGAGTCATGGTGTACCTGGGAGTGTCAGAGGTGAACCAGGGAGTGTCAGAGAGTACCTGGGAGTGGTAGGGGTGTAACCTGGAAGTGTCTGAGGTGTACCTGGAAGTGTCAGAGGTGCACCTGGGAGTCTCTGAGGTGTTCCAGGAGGCGGAGGTGTACCTGGGAGTGTCAGAGGTACCTGGGAGTGTCAGAGGTGTACCTAGAGTGTCAGTGGTGTACCTGGGAGTGTCAGAGGAGTGCCTGGGAGCGTCAGAGGTTGTACCTGGGGTGTCAGGAGGTGTGCCTGGGAGTGCCAGAGGTGTACCTAAGTGTCAGGTGGTGTACCTGGGGAGTGTCAGGTGTGTACCAGGTCAGAGTTGTGCCTGGGGTGTCAGAGGGTGTACCTGGGAGTGTCAGAGGTGTACCTGGGGTGTCAGGGGTGTAACCTGGAAGTGTCTGAGGTGTACCTGGAAGTGTCAGAAATGTACCTGGGAGTGTCTGAGTTGTACCTGGGAGTGTCAGAGATGTACTTAGGAGTATCGGAGGTGTACCTGGGTGTGTTGAGATGTGACCAGGAGTATCAGAGGTGTGCCTGCCAGTGTCAGAGGTGTACCTGGGAGTGTCAGGGGTGTACATGGGGAGTGTCAGAGGTGTGCCTGGGAGTGTCTGGGGTGTTACTGGGAGTGTGGGGAGGTGTGACAGAGGTGTGAAAGGTGGCCCTTGCAGTGTCAGAGGTGCACCTGGGGTGTCAGGGGTGTACCTGGGGAATGTCAGGGGTGTGCCTGGGAGTGTCAGGGGTGTGCCTGTGAGTATCTGCAGTGTATCTGGGAGTGTCAGAGGTGTACCTGGCAGTGTCAGAGATGTACCTGGCAGTATCAGAGGTGTGCGAGTGTCTGAGGGTGCTTGGCGGTGTCGGAGGTGTACCTGGGGTGTCAGGGTGTGCCTGGGGTGTCAGGAGGTGTGCCTGAAGAGTGTCAGGAGGTGTACCTGGGCGTGTGTGGGGTGTGCCTGAGGTGTCAGGAGGTGTGCACGGAGTGTCAGTGGTGTGCCTGGAGTCATTGGTGTACCTGGGAGTGTCAGAGGTGAACCAGAGTGTCAGAGGTACCTGGGAGTGGTAGGGGTGTACCTGGGGTGTCTGTGCAGGGTGTGCCTGGGTGTCAGAGGTGCCTGGGGAGTGTCTGAGGTGTGCCTGGGGTGTCGGAGGTGTGCCTGGGAGTGTCAGAGGGTGTACCTGGGAGTGTCTGAGGTACCTAGGAGTGTCAGTGGTGTACCTGGGAGTGTCAGAGGTGTGCCTGGGGAGTGTCAGAGGTGTGCCTGGGATTGTCAGGGAGAGGTACCTGGGGCATCAGAGGTGCCTGGGGATTGTCAGAGGTGTGCCTGGGAGTGTCAGAGGTGTACTAGAGGTGTCAGTGGTGTACCTGGGGAGTGTCATTGGTGTGCCTGGGGTGTCAGGGTGTACATGGAAGTGTCGGTGTGCCTGGAAGGTCAGAAATGTCCCTCGGGTGTCTGAGGGTGTACCTGGGAGTGTCAGAGGTGTGCCTGGGAGTGTCAGGTGTGCCTGGGTTTCAGAGGTGTACCTGGGAGTGTCAGAGGTGTACCTGGGGAGTGTCGGAGGTGTGCCTGGTGTGTCAGAGGTGTGCATGGGGTGTCAGGGTGTGCCTGGGGGTGTCTGCAGGTGTGCCCGGGGTGTCAAGTGTGCATAGGTGGTGGGGTGCAACAGGTGTCTGGGGTGTGCCTGGAGTGTCAGAATGTGCCTGGGAGTGTCTGGGGTGTGCCTGGGGTGTCAGAGGTGTGCAGAGTGTCAGGGGTGTGCCTGGGGTGTCAGCGTTGTACCTGGGAGTGTCAGAGATGTACTTAGGGAGTGTCGGAGGTGTGCCTGGTGTGTCAGAGATGTGCCTGGGAGTGTCAGGGTGTGCCTGCCAGTGTCAGAGGTGTGCCTGGGGTGTCAGGTGTACATGGGTGTCAGGGTGTGCCTGGGGTGTCAGGGGTGTACCTGGGGAGTGTCGGAGGTGTGCCTAGAGTGTCAAAGGTGTGCCTGGGGAGTGTCAGAGGTGTACCTGGGAGTGTCAGGGGTGTACCGGAGTGTCAGGGTGTGCCTGGGAGTGTCAGGGATGTACCTGTGAGTATCAGCAGTGTATCTGGAGTGTCAGAGGTGTACCTGGCAGTGTCAGAGATGTACCTGGCAGTGTCAGAGGTGTACCTGGGAGTGTCTGAGGTGTGCCTGGGGGTGTCAGGTGTACCTGGGAGTGTTGGGGGTGTGCCTGGGGTGTCAGAGGTGTACCTGGGGTGTCAGAGGTGTGCCTGGGCGTGTGTGGGGTGTGCCTGGGAGTGTCAGAGGTGCACCTGGGGAGTGTCGGAGGTGCCTGGGAGTGTCAGAGGTGTGCCACGGGGTGTCAGAGGTGT
>NW_024753184.1:0-14890 GCF_018991925.1 Homarus americanus
TATGCTGATATTGCAGGAGTCGTAGACCCTCAGCAATTTGGTAATATGAAGACTTCCTCCACCACTCACCGTCTTGTCGGCTTTCTCGACTACATATACCGCCATCTGAAGAAACGAAAAACGTCTGTAGCTGTTGCCTTCATTGACTTCACTAAGGCATTCGACCTAGTCGACCACAATTTAATCATCAACAAAGCTATCGACCTCTGGTTTCGAAGAAGTCTTATACCATGGCTTACAGACTTCCTCAGTAACCGACGCCAAGCTGTACGCTTCCGAGGGGCTGTCTCCACCTTTCAGTCACTCACCTGTGGCGTCCCCCAAGGCACCAAGATGGGACCACTATGCTTCCTTATGCTTATCAGTGATGCCCTGCTCGCTGGAAATATGTTGACGACTCCACCATTGGGATCAGAGACAACAATTCTGCTTCCGGCTTTACAGCCCTTCATAATTTATTGAACAGTCTTCAAAACTGGGCCACCAACAACCACGTTACCATCAACCATACCAAGACCATGGTTATGCACATCAACCTCTCCTCCGACGTTGTCCCACCCCCTTCCATTACTTTAGGTCCCAACACATTCCAGGTTGTAGATTCCACTAAGCTCCTCGGCGTCGCCATAGACAACAAACTAAATTGGAAACCACACTTCAGTGAAGTTGTCAAATCCTCCAGTTTCCGTCTCCGCCTCCTCCGCCGACTTAAGTCCCTTGGAGTTCCTGCATCCGAGCTCCTCAGTGTTTACTCAACATTCATACTTCCCAAGCTCACCTATGCCTCCCCTACCTGGTCTTCCTCCCTAAATGCCACACAACGTAAACACCTAGAAAAAGTGCAAAAGAGGGCATGCAAGATTATTCTCTCCCCTTCCTACTCCACATATCAAGAAGCGCTTAACACACTGACCCTCTCGGCTCTCACTGACCATCACCACGACCTCATCTGCAAATTTGGTGAGAAGCTTCTGCACCATCCTCGACAGAGGTTCCTACTACCACCTGAGATCCCTCGCCCGAGAATTGCTGCTCGACACTACAACCGCATCCAGCCCTTACGAACTGATCTCTATAAGAACAGCCCAGTCCCAACCATTGTAAAAATTATCAATAACTTGTAATCAACCAGTGTATTCACTCCCAGTCAATATTACTTTTTGCACTGTTACTATGTTGAAATACCCTGTAGTTTGAGCTTCTCCCCACCTAGTTATTATATATCATATTTGTATCACTTATGTTACTTGTATATTATTTGTAAATCAAGAGATCCATTCCCCAATTATGTAACTGTGTATTTTCAGCCTTCCAGCTGCCATGCTCTTTCAATAAACCGTTAATTATTATTATTATTATTATTATTATTATTATTATTATTATTATTATTATTATTATTATTATTATTATTATTATTATTATTATTATTATTATTATTGTTATTATTATTATTATTATTACACACAGAGGTGAAGGGACAGAAGAGGTTATTGAACAACATGATCTGATCAACACTAAAGTCGGGATATTCCAAAACCCACAAACATGTGTGTGATACAAAATAAACTCATAAACACTTGATACTCATGAAAACATTGACCAATGCAGTACGTACAAGAGAGCCGGGTAGACTACTCTGTACTAAAGCTTCAGCTCCATCAACATGTCTCCACCAGCCCGGTCTCCAGTTTTACTACAAAACAGCACCAATAATGGAGTTTCAGGGTGCTCAAGGACTACTCTGTTAAAGAGTGTGCATGACACACACACTGTGGACAACCTTCACACACTATGGACAACCTTCACACACACTGTGGACAACCTTCACACACTATGGACAACCTTCACACACACTGTGGACAACCTTCACACAGACACACACACAGACACGCACACACACACTGTGGACAACCTTCACACACTGTGGACAACCTTCACACACACACTGTGGACAACCTTCACAGACACACACACACACACACACACACACTGCATGAGACCTTCACACACTATGGACAACCTTCACACACACTGTGGACAGCCTTCACACACACTATGGACAACCTTCACACACTGTGGACCTTCACACAGACACACACACAGACACGCACACACACTGTGGACAACCTTCACACCTGTGGACAAGCCTTCACACACACACTGTGGACAACCTTCACACACAGACACACACACACACACACGCACACACACACTGTGGACAACCTTCACACACTGTGGACAACCTTCACACACACTGTGGACAACCTTCACACACACTGTGGACAACCTTCACACACACACACACACACACACACACACACACTGTGGACAACCTTCACACACTGTGGACAACCTTCACATACACAGCTGCTGTTAGTCTGGCGTCTCTGGAGAAACACCTGACTGAGGGATGCCACAGCAGGTGCTACAACACAACACAGTTCCCGGTACGTGAGTGGGGGTTATAACGGTAATGTTCTGTATTCTAGGCATCAATATACAATAATGTTTCCTTCGATGTATTTTTTATTTTTCTAAGGTTCAAAACGAAGTGAATATAAAAGTACACATTCAAACGAACATTTATAAACTATAGGAGAATAATGTCAGTACTATTGGAAGATTTGTTTATATTAAGGCCTCGAAAATAAAATCTTTAAAAGAAATAGTTGATTTTTTTTTGCCGATCAGCGATAACCCCTATGTATTTATTTTATTTTAAACTTCTGACTGGCCATAAATTATCATGTAAATCATAAAAAAATATATACAAACTAATATTTTCAAACCCAACTTAACTTCTCCTAACCTAAACTAACGTATTTTAGGTATAATATTGCTCTCGTAGGATAGTAAACGACGCTTTAAATGATACAGAGCAAATTTTACCATATTCGAATTAATTTCCATTGAGTTATATCAATAAAAGCCAAAAGTTACCACTATTTGGCAAAGATACTATTAATGTGTTCCTGTGAATCTCCATATACAGTACTGTGTTTATATATGTCAAATAATATTCAACCAACTGTTAGAATCAGTTAACATTGAACATAAAACAATATGAACTTCCTTGTTTGAAGACGACACAAGAGCGTAACATTCATCAAGTCTTACTGACAACGTTGAGGGGCCGCCTTTACCGGAGCTTTACGGTCCACCTGGCAACTTTCTACGATAGATTTAAACCAAAAAACATCAAATATTTCACCAGCGCGCGTCGCTCATCCCGTACATGGCGTTAATGGTGGGCAGTGTGTATTTATGATGTGAACTATAGTGATGATGTATAGTGATGCTATGAACTGTGTAGTGATGATGTGTAGTGATACTATGAAGTATGTAGTTATGATGTGAACTATAGTGATGATGTATAGTGATGCTATGAACTGTGTAGTTATGATGTGTAGTGATACTATGAACTGTGTCGTTATGATATGAACTATAGTGATGATTCATAGTGATGCTATGAACTGTGTAGTGATGATGTGTAGTGATACTATGAAGTATGTAGTTATGATGTGAACTATAGTGATGATGTATAGTGATGCTATGAACTGTTTAGTTATGATGTGTAGTGATACTATGAACTGTGTAGTTATGATGTGAACTATAGTGATGCTATGAACTGTGTAGTGATGATGTGTAGTGATACTATGAAGTATGTAGTTATGATGTGAACTATAGTGATGATGTATAGTGATGCTATGAACTGTGTAGTTATGATGTGTAGTGATACTATGAACTGTGTCGTTATGATATGAACTATTGTGATGATTCATAGTGATGCTATGAACTGTGTAGTGATGATGTGTAGTGATACTATGAACTGTGTAGTTATGATGTGAACTATAGTGATGATGTGTAGTGATACTATGAACTGTGTAGTTATGATGTGAACTATAGTGATGATGTGTAGTGATACTATGAACTGTGTAGTTATGATGTGAACTATACTGATGATGTTTAGTAATACTATGAAGTATGTAGTTATGATGCGAACTATAGTGGTGATGTATAGTGATGCTATGAACTGTGTAGTGATGATATGTAGTGATACTAAGAATTGTGTAGTTTTGACGTGAAGTATAGTGATGATGTATCGTGATGCTATGAACTGTGTAGTGATGCTGTGCAGTGATACTATGAACTGTGTAGTTATGATATGAACTATAGTGATGATGTATAGCGATGCTCTGAACTGTGTAGTGATGATGTGTAGTTATACTATGAACTGTGTAGTTATGATATGAACTATAGTGATGATGTATAGTGATGCTATGAACTGTGTAGTGATGGTGTGTAGTGATACTATGAACTGTGTAGTTATGAAATGAACTATAGTGATGATTCATAGTGATCCTATGAACTGTGTAGTGATGATGTGTAGTGATACTATGAACTGTGTAGTTATGATATGTACTATAGTGATGATGTATAGTGATGCTATGAACTGTGTAGTGATGATGTGTAGTGATACTATGAACTGCATAGTTATGATATGAACTGTAGTGATGATGTATAGTGATGCTATGAACTGTGTAGTTATGATTTGAACTATACTGATGATGTTTAGTGATACTATGAACTATGTAGTTATGATGTGAACTATAGTGGTGATGTATAGTGATGCTGTGAACTGTGTAGTGATGATGTGTAGTGACATTATGAACTGAGTAGTTATGATGTGAACTATAGTGATGTTGTATAGTGATGCTATGAACTGTGTAGTGATGATGTGTAGTGACATTATGAACTGAGTAGTTATGATGTGAACTATAGTGGTGATGTATAGTGATGCTGTGAACTGTGTAGTGATGATGTGTAGTGACACTATGAACTGAGTAGTTTGATGTGAACTATAGTGATGTTGTATAGTGATGCTATGAACTGTGTAGTGATGATCTCCCTATCTTCCCTCCCCAGTATCTCTCCCCTCTCCTCATTGCCCTCCCTACAATCCCTCTCCTCTCCTCCCTACCCTCCCTACTATTCCCCCTCTCTCCTCCCTGCCCTCTAGTCTCCCTCTCCCTTTTCTTCCCACCCTGCCCTCTCTAGTCTCAATCCCCTCTCCTCCCTGCCCTCCCTATTCTCCCTGTCTTCCCTCCCTGCCACACAGAGATACATGATGTGTGATAGTAGGTAGGTCACGTCTTGGCTGTCAGACCATATTCTGAGTGTAGGAGGATGTCTCTCTCTCTCTCCTCTCTCTCTCTCTCTCTCTCTCTCTCTCTCTCTCTCTCTCTCTCTCTCTCTCTCTCTCTCTCTCTCTCTCTCTCTCTCATCTCACATTTCCTAGGTGTCTCCTTTTATGTATGCATGTACGTATGTATGTATGTATATATGTGTGTGTATGTATGCATGTACGTATGTATGTATGTGTGTATGTGTGTATGTATGCATGTATGTATGTATGTATGTATGTATGTATGTATTTATGAATGTATGTATGTATGTATGTGTGTATGTATGTATGTATGTGCCTGCCTGCCGTTCTGCCTAACTGCCTAACTCACATTATAAGTAACTGTCTCCCATTTTTCACCAATGAAATTCACTTTTACCCCTGGAGGCTGGTATTAAATTCTTGTCCTCCCCACCCCAGCTGTGGTCTATGACACGTGCTGGACCGGGTCACCCTGTGTGTGTGTGTGTGTGTGTGTGTGTGTGTGTGTGAGAGAGAGAGAAACAGAGAGAGAGAGAGAGAGGGGGGGGGACACACTAGGGACTTTGTAGTAAACTCTGGCATAGACGCGGCAGTTCAATTAGACTGAGTGTAATTTTATCTTTCACAGCTAAACTTCCCGAATGATTACTATTGATGGCCTTCCCTCTCTCTCTTTCCTTTACCCTTTCCTTTTCTCAAAAGTTAACTCACCCCTGAAGATGTGAATTACACGAAAGCGCTTGGGGACTTCGTGTTTTCTTCTTTCCTTGTGGTTTAAAGCATATATATTTATATATATATATATATATATATATATATATATATATATATATATATATATATATATATATATATATATATATATATATATATATATATATATATATATATATATATATATATATATATATATATTGTTGGGCTATTTAAAGTGTTATTTATAACCAGGAATTACCAGTCCTGTATATATGTGATATAAGTAAGTGCAGTAAGAATTGTATGCAGGAGATGGTTTATAAGTTATTTGTGGAGTAATAATACAAATAATATTAATTTATACTTTATTTTTAGTTTACACAAAAACATAAACAAAAAGAAAACAACGTGGATTATTAATCACTTTTGTTTCATAGCAGTTTTCAGGCGGCGCTCCTTGGCCATGGCCCGGGCCTGTTGGGCAGCAGCTTTACGGGCTTCAGCGACCCTGTTAGTTGGGTGCTCAGCCTTTGATTTGAGATTACCTGTGGCCCCTGGGACCAAGGTATTCTTGGCCTGGTGAAGAGGCCTATTGGCCCGGAGCTTTTGGGCAGCAGCTCTACGGGGCACCTCTTGGGGAGTATCCCCTTCGGTGGCCCTTGGGACCAAGGTATTCTTGGTCCGAGTTTTCAGGCGGTGCTCATTGGCCATGGCCCGGGCCTGTTGGGCAGCAGCTTTACGGGCTTCAGCGACCCTGTACGCTCGGTGCTCAACGTATGATTTGAGATGACCTTGGGCCTCTGGGACCAAGGTATTCTTGGCCTGGTGAGGAGGCCTATTGGCCCGGAGCTTTTGGGCAGCAGCTCTACGGGGCACTTCTTCGGGAGTGTCCCCTTCGGTGGGCACCTCCAAGGGAGTGTCCCCTTCTGTGACCACCTCCAAGGGAGTGTCCTCTTCGGTGACCACCTCCAAGGGAGTGTCCTCTTCGGTGACCACCTCCAGGGGAGTGTCCTCTTCGGTGACCACCTCCAAGGGAGTGTCCTCTTCGGTGACCACCTCCCAAGGGAGTGTCTCTTCATTGACCACCTCCAGAGTGTCCTCTTCAGTAACCACCTCCAAGTGAGTGTCCTCTTCGGTGACCACCTCCAAGTGAGTGTCCTCTTCGGTGACCACCTCCAAGGGAGTGTCCTCTTCGGTGACCACCTCCAAGGGAGTGTCCTCTTCGGTGACCACCTCCAAGGGAGTGTCCTCTTCGGTGGCCACCTCCAGGGGAGTGTCCTCTTCGGTGACCACCTCCAAGGGAGTGTCCTCTTCGGTGACCACCTCCAGGGGAGTGTCCTCTTCGGTGACCACCTCCAAGGGAGTGTCCTCTTCGGTGACCAACTTCAGGGGAGTGTCCTCTCCAGGGGAGTGACCTCTTCGGTGAACACCTCCAAGGGCGTGTCCTCTCCGGTGACCACCTCCAAGGGAGTGGCCTCTTCGGTGACCACCTCCAAGGGCGTGCCCTCTTCGATGACCACCTCCAGGGGAGTGTCCTCTTCGGTGACCACCTCCAGGGGAGTGTCCTCTTCGGTGATCACCTCCAAGGGAGTGTCCTCTTCGGTGACCACCTCCAAGAGAGTGTCCTCTTCGGTGACCACCTCCAAGGGAGTGTCCTCTTCGGTGACCACCTCCAGGGGAGTGTCCTCTTCGGTGACCACCTCCAGGGGAGTGTCCTCTTCGGTGACCACATCCAAGGGAGTGTCCTCTTCGGTGACCACCTCCAAGGGAGTGTCCTCTTCGGTGACCACCTCCAAGGGAGTGTCCTCTTCGGTGACCACCTCCAGGGGAGTGTCCTCGTCGGTGATCACCTCCGAGGGAGTGTCCTCTTCGGTGACCACCTCCAAGGGCGTGTCCTCTTCGGTGACCACCTACAAGGGAGTGTCCTCTTCGGTGACCACCTCCAGGGGAGTGTCCTCTTCGGTGACCACCTCCAAGGGAGTGTCCTCTTCGGTGACCACCTCCAAGGGAGTGTCCTCTTCGGTGACCAACTCCAAGGGAGTGTCCTCTTCGGTGACCAACTCCAGGGGAGTGTCATTGTCGGTAACCACCTCCAAGGGAGTGTCCTCTTCGGTGATCACCTCCATGGGGGTGCCACAGTCAGTGATCACCTCTTGGGGAGTGTCACTGTCGGTGACCACCTCCTGGGGAGCGTCACTGTCGGTGACGACCTCTTGGGAAGTGTCACCGTCGCTGACCACCTCCATGGGGGTGTCACTGTCGGTGACCACCTTTTCGGGAGTGTCATTGTCGGTAACCACTTCCTGGGAAGCGTCACTGTCGGTGACCACTTGGGGACTGTCACTTGTTGTGGTGAAGGAGGCAAGGCCTTTGTTGATGAGCTGCTATGATTTAATAGCATTATCTAGCATCACGCAAATAGTTTCTGTGTTGAAGCATTTTTTTTGAAAGTATAATTTGAATTTCTTCAACACCACTGGAGGATACACCACATATTCATATCTGGCGTACCCCTGCTCAGTTTGTCTTCCGCACTTGGCGGAATAATAGAACATTATCCCCTTGTCTGGTAAAATTCTTAGGTTTTGTACCTCGTCCCATAGGTACGAGCATCCATTTACTACGGTCGTGTTGTGGTAATGGAGGTCTTCCAGATCGGCAATTTTATCTAACACAAAGTTTTGGTCTGTGTTGGGGGGAATTTCAAGGGAGACGCTGTAGCCCACAACCCTTACACCACTTAAATTTGTGTAAGCCTCGGCTAACTCGTCGACCACCCTACGGAGTTTGCTAGCAGCTGCGAGTAAAAAAACTTTGTCGTGTTCTCCCATTTTGACTAATTCCTGGAGAGTGTCACTGTCGTTGACCACCTCCTGGAGGGTGTCACTCTCGTTGACCACCTCCTGCGGAGTGTCACTGCCGGTGACCATCTCCTGGGGGGTTTCACTGTCGGTGACCACCTCCTGGGGGGTTTCACTGTCGGTGACCACCTTCTGGGGAGTGTCCCCTTCGGCGGTCACCTGGGGACTCTCACTTGTTGTGGTGCAGCCGGCCAGGCGGGCCAGTGAGTCGGTAATAAAGTAATGCATTACGCAAATAGTTTCTCTATCGAAACTTTCCTTTTTGAAACAAATTTTGAATTTCTGCAACGCCAGTGGTGGAATCACCACATATTCAAATTTGACGTACCCGTTCTTAGTTTGGTTTCCGGTCATGGCGGAATAATAAAACATTATCCCCTTGTCTGGAATCTTCTCCAGTATTTTTACCTCTTCCCGTAGATACGCGCATCCTTGTACTACGGTCTTGTTGTTAGAACGGAAGTCTTCCAGATCTGCAATTTTATCCACCACAAAGTTTAGGTTTGTTGGCTAAACTACTCAGAGTTGACTGGTGACTGCTTGTAAAAATCTTTTGTACTGATCGCACATTTTGGGAAAGAAAATATTATATATATATATATATATATAATAAAAGGCACCAGAGGCCCTAGGTTCCTCAAGCACTTAATGAAAGAATGTAGTAGAGGTTACCCACTTACTACAGAGCTGAGTGATAGTCTAAACTACAGTGATGACGTGTAGTGATGCCATGAACTGTGTAAGAGAGATGATGTAGTGATACTTTATGATCTGTGTAGTGATGATGTATAGTGATGCTATGAACTGTGTAGTGATGATGTGTAGTGATACTATGAACTGTGTAGTTATGATATGAACTAGAGTGATGATGTATAGTGATACTATGAACTGTGTAGTGATGATGTGTAGTGATACTATGAACTGTGTAGTTATGATATGAACTAGAGTGATGATGTATAGTGATACTATGAACTGTGTAGTGATGATGTGTAGTGATACTATGAACTGTGTAGTTATGATATGAACTAGAGTGATGATGTATAGTGATGCTATGAACTGTGTAGTGATGATGTGTAGTGATACTAAGAATTGTGTAGTTTTGACGTGAACTATAGTGATGATGTATCGTGATGCTATGAACTGTGTAGTGATGCTGTGCAGTGATACTATGAACTGTGTAGTTATGATATGAACTATAGTGATGATGTATAGCGATGCTCTGAACTGTGTAGTGATGATGTGTAGTTATACTATGAACTGTGTAGTTATGATATGAACTATAGTGATGATGTATAGTGATGCTATGAACTGTGTAGTGATGATGTGTAGTGATACTATGAACTGTGTAGTTATGATATGAACTATAGTGATGATGCATAGTGATACTATGAAGTATGTAGTTATGATGTGAACTATAGTGATGATGTATAGTGATGCTATGAACTGTGTAGTGATGATGTGTAGTGATACTATGAACTGCATAGTTATGATATGAACTGTAGTGATGATGTATAGTGATGCTATGAACTGTGTAGTGATGATGTGTAGTGATACAATGAACTGTGTAGTTATGATGTGAACTATACTGATGATGTTTAGTGATACTATGAACTATGTAGTTATGATGTGAACTATAGTGGTGATGTATAGTGATGCTGTGAACTGTGTAGTGATGATGTGTAGTGACACTATGAACTGAGTAGTTATGATGTGAACTATAGTGATGATGTATAGTGATGCTATGAACTGTGTAGTGATGATCTCCCTATCTTCCCTCCCCAGTATCTCTCCCCTCTCCTCATTGCCCTCCCTACTATCTCTTTCCTCTCCTCCCTACCCTCCCTACTATTCCCCCTCTCTCCTCCCTGCCCTCTAGTCTCCCTCTCCCTTTTCTTCCCACCCTGCCCTCTCTAGTCTCAATCCCCTCTCCTCCCTGCCCTCCCTATTCTCCCTGTCTTCCCTCCCTGCCACACAGAGATACATGATGTGTGATAGTAGGTAGGTCACGTCTTGGCTGTCAGACCATATTCTGAGTGTAGGAGGATATCTCTCTCTCTCTCCTCTCTCTCTCTCTCTCTCTCTCTCTCTCTCTCTCTCTCTCTCTCTCTCTCTCTCTCTCTCTCTCTCCCTCTCTCTCTCATCTCTTTATTTTACAAATTGTCTCCCTTTTTATGTATGCATGTATGTATGTATGTATGTATGTATGTATGTATGTATGTATGTATGTATGTATGTATGTATGTATGTATTTATGAATGTATGTATGTATGTATGTATGTATGTATGTATGTATGTGCCTGCCTCCCGTTCTGCCTAACTGCCTAACTCACATTATAAGTAACTGTCTCCCATTTTTTACCAATGAAATTCACTTTTACCCCTGGAGGCTGGTATTAAATTCTTGTCCTCCCCACCCCAGCTGTGGTCTATGACACGTGCTGGACCGGGTCACCCTGTGTGTGTGTGTGTGTGTGTGTGTGTGTGAGAGAGAGAGAGAAAGAGAGAGAGAGAGGGGGGGGGACACACTAGGGACTTTGTAGTAAACTCTGGCATAGACGCGGCAGTTCAATTAGACTGAGTGTAATTTTATCTTTCACAGCTAAACTTCCCGAATGATTACTATTGATGGCCTTCTCTCTCTCTCTTTCCTTTACCCTTTCCTTTTCTCAAAAGTTAACTCACCCCTGAAGATGTGAATTACACGAAAGCGCTTGGGGACTTCGTGTTTTCTTCTTTCCTTGTGGTTATAAGCATATATATATATATATATATATATATATATATATATATATATATATATATATATATATATATATATATATATATATATATATATATATATATATTGTTGGCCTTAAACTAGGAAAATGCTTGGGCAGCAAGACAGAATACCCCGGTGAGTGATATGTTTGTGTATGAGAGTTGGGCTATTTTAAAGTGTTATTTATCCCCAGGTATTACCAGTTCTGTATATATGTGATATAAGTAAGTGCAGTAAGAATTGTATGCAGGAGATGCTTTATAAGTTATTTGTGGAGTAATAATACAAATAATATTAATTTATACTTCATTTTTAGTTTACACAAAAGCATAAACAAAAAGAAAACAACGTGGATTAATAATCACTTTTGTTTCATGCAGTTTTCAGGCGGCGCTCCTTGGCCATGGCCCGGGCCTGTTGGGCAGCAGCTTTACGGGCTTCAGCGACCGTGTTAGTTGGGTGCTCAGCCTTTGATTTGAGATTACCTTTGGCTCCTGGGACCAAGGTATTCTTGGCCTGGTGAAGAGGCCTATTGGCCCGGAACATTTGGGCAGCAGCTCTACGGGGCACTTCTTGGGGAGTATCCCCTTCGGTGGCCCTTGGGACCAAGGTATTCTTGGTCCGAGTTTTCAGGCGGTGCTCATTGGCCATGGCCCGGCCCTGTTGGGCAGCAGCTTTACGGGCTTCAGCGACCATGTGCGCTCGGTGCTCAACGTATGATTTGAGATGACCTTTGGCCCCTGGGACCAAGGTATTCTTGGCCTGGTGAGGAGGCCTATTGGCCCGGAGCTTTTGGGCAGGAGCTCAACGGGGCACTTCTTCGGGAGTGTCCCCTTCGGTGACCACCTCCAAGGGAGTGTCCTCTTCGGTGACCACCTCCAGGGGAGTGTCCTCTTCGGTGACCACCTCCAAGGGAGTGTCCTCTTCGGTGACCACTTCCAAGGGAGTGTCCTCTTCGGTGACCACCTCCAAGGGAATTAATCCTCTTCGGTGACCATCTCCAGGGGAGTGTCCTCTTCGGTGACCACCTCCAGGGGAGTGTCACTGTCGGTGACCACCTCCTGGGGAGTGTCACTGTCGGTGATCACCTCCATGGGGGTGTCACTGTCGGTGACCACCTCCTGGAGAGTGTCACTGTTGGTGACCACCTCCAAGGGAGTGTCCTCTTCGGTGACCACCTCCTGGGGAGTGTCACTGTCAGTGACCACCTCCTGGGGAGTGTCACTGTCAGTGACCACCTCCTGGGGAGTGTCCTCTTCGGTGACCACCTCCTGGGGAGTGTCACTGTCGGTGACCACCTCCAAGGGAGTGTCCTCTTCAGTGACTACCTCCAAGGGAGTGTCCTCTTCGGTGACCACCTCCAGGGGAGTGTCCTCTTCGGTGACCACCTCCAAGGGAGTGTCCTCTTCAGTGACCACCTCCAAGGTGTCCTCTTCAGTGACCACCTCCCGGGGAAGTGTCCTCAGTGACCACCTCAAGGAGATGTCCTCTTCAGTGACCACCTCCAGGGGAGTGTCTCTTCAGTGACCACCTCCAAGGGGAGTGTCCGCTTCGGTGACCACCTCCAAGGGAGTGTCCTCTTCGGTGACCACCTCCAGGGGAGTGTCCTCTTCGGTGACCACCTCCAAGGGAGTGTCCTCTTCGGTGACCACTTCCAAGGGAGTGTCCTCTTCGGTGACCACCTCCAAGGGAGTGTCCTCTTCGGTGACCACCTCCAAGGGAGTGTCCTCTTCGGTGACCACCTCCAGGGGAGTGTCCTCTTCGGTGACCACCTCCAAGGGAGTGTCACTGTCGGTGACCACCTCCTGGGGAGTGTCACTGTCGGTGACCACCTCCTGGGAAGTGTAACCGTCGCTGAGCACCTCCATGGGGGTGTCACTGTCGGTGATCACCTCCATGGGGGTGTCACTGTCGGTGACCACCTCTTGGGGAGTGTCACTGTCAGTGACCACCTCCTGGGGAGTGTCACTGTCGGTGACTACTTCCTGGGGAGCGTCACTGTCAGTGACCACCTCCTGGGGAGTGTCACTGTCGGTGACTACTTCCTGGGGAGCGTCACTGTCGGTGACCACTTGGAGACTGTCACTTGTTGTGGTGAAGGAGGCAAGGCCTTCGTTGATGAGCTGCTATGATTTAATAGCATTTTCTAGCATTACGCAAATAGTTTCTGTGTTGAAGCATTCTTTTTGAAAGTCTAATTTGAATTTCTTCAACACCACTGGAGGATACACCACATATTCATATCTGGCGTACCCCTCCTTAGTTTGTCTTCCGCACTTGGCGGAATAATAGAACATTATCCCCTTTTCTGGTAATTTTCTTAGGTTTTTTACCTCGTGCCGTAGGTACGCACATCCTTGTACAACGGTAATGTTGTGGTAACGGAGGTTTTCCAGATCGGCAATTTTATCCAACACAAAGTTTCGGTTTGTGTAGGGGGGAATTTCAAGGGAGACGCTGTAGCCCACAACCCTTACACCATTTAACTTTGTGTAAGCCTCGGCTAACTCGTCGACCACGCTACGGAGTTTGCTAGCAGCTGCCAGGAAAAAACCTTTGTCGTATTCTCCCATTTTGACCACTTCCTGGGGAGTGTCACTGTCGGTGACCAGCTCCCGGGGAGTGTCACTGTCGGTGACCACCTCCTGGACAGCGTCACTGTCAGTGACCACCTCTTGGGGAGTGCCACTGTCAGTGACCACCTCCTGGGGAGTGTCACTGTCGGTGACTACCTCCTGGGAAGTGTCACTGTCGGTGACCACTTGGAGACTGTCACTTGTTGTGGTGAAGGAGGCAAGGCCTTCCTTGATGAGCTGCTATGATTTAATAGCATTGTCTTGCATTACGCAAATAGTTTCTGTGTTGAAGCATTCTTTTTGAAAGTCTAATTTGAATTTCTTCAACACCACTGGAGGATACACCACATATTCATATCTGGCGTACCCCTGCTTAGTTTGTCTTCCGCACTTGGCGGAATAATAGAACATTATCCCCTTGTCTGGCAATTTTCTTAGGTTTTTTACCTCGTGCCGTAGGTACGCACATCCTTGTACAACGGTAATGTTGTGGTAACGGAGATCTTCCAGATCGGCAATTTTATCCAACACAAAGTTTACGTTTGTGTTGGGGGGAATTTCAAGGGAGACGCTGTAGCCCACAACCCTTACACCATTTAACTTTGTGTAAGCCTCGGCTAACTCGTCGACCACGCTACGGAGTTTGCTAGCAGCTGCCAGGAAAAAACCTTTGTCGTATTCTCCCATTTTCGCGAATAAAAAAGTTTTATAATTATATGATAAGAGCAACCCAGGTGCCCCAGGTTCTTCAGGCACCTGTGAAAGAATGTAGTAAGAGGTTACCCGCTAGTACAGAGCTGAGTGATGACGTGAACTATAGTGATGATGT
>NW_024753185.1:0-10483 GCF_018991925.1 Homarus americanus
AGGGGACTTTGTTATACTCGATAAGGGGCCTTTGTTATACTCGATCAGGGGACTTTGTTATACACGATCAAGGGACTTTGTTGTACTTGATGAGGGGCCTTTGTTATACTCGATCAGGGGGCTTTGTTATACTCGATGAGGGGGCTTAGTTATACTTGATCAGGGGTCTTTGTTATACTCGATCAGTGGACTTTGTTATACTCGATCAGGGGACTTTAATATACTCGATCATTGGACTTTGCAATACTCGATGAGGGGGCTTTGTTATGTTTGATCAGAGGACTTTGTTATACTCGGTCAGGGGACTTTGTTATACTTGATCAGGGGTCTTTGTTATACTCGATCAGTGGACTTTGTTATACTCGATCAGGGGCCTTTGTTATACTCGATCAGGGGACTTTGTTATACTCGATCAGGGGACTTTAATATACTCGATCATTGGACTTTGCAATACTCGATGAGGGGGCTTTGTTATGTTTGATCAGGGGACTTTGTTATACTCGATCAGGGGACTTTGTTATACTCGATCAGGGGGCTTTGTTATACTTGATGAGGAGCCTTTGTTACACTCGATCAGGGGACTTTGTTATACTCGATAAGGGGCCTTTGTTATACTCGATCAGGGGACTTTGTTATACTTGATCAGGGGACTTTGTTATACTCGATCAGGGGATTTTGTTATACACGATGAGGGGCTTTGTTATTCTTGAGGAGGGGACTTTGTTATACTCTATCAGGGGCCTTTGTTTTACTCGATGAGGGGCCTTTGCTGTACTCGATCAGGGGCCTTTGTTATACTCGATGAGGGGGCTTTGTTATACTCGATCAGGGGACTTTATTATACTCTATCAGGGGACTTTGTTATACTCGATCAGGGATCTTTGTTATACTCGATCAGTGGACTTTGCTATATTCGATGAGGGACGTTTGTTATACTCTATCAGGGGACTTTGTTATACTCGATCACGGATCATTGTTATCCTCGTTCAAGGAGCTTTGTTCTACCCGATCAGGGGTCTTTGTTATACTTGATCAGGGGACTTTGTTATGCTTGATCAGGGGCTTTTGTTATACTCGATGAGGGAGCTTTGTTATACTCGATCAGGGGGCTTTGTTATACTTGATCAGGGGTCTTTGTTATACTCGATCAGTGGACTTTGTTATACTCGATCAGGGGACTTTAATATACTCGATCATTGGACTTTGCTATACTCGATCAGGGAACTTTGTTATACTCTATCAGGGATCTTTTTATACTCGATCAGGTATCTTTGTCATACTCGTTGAGGGGGCTTTGTTATACTCGTTCAGGTGACTTTGTTATACTCGATCAGGGGACTTTGTTATACTCGACCAGGGGCCTTTGTTGTTCTCGATCAGGGGCGTGTGTTATACTCAATCAGGGGCCTTTGTTATACTCGAACAGGAGCCTTTGTTATACTCGGTGAGGGGGCTTTGTTATACTCGATGAGGGGGCTTTGTTATACTCGATGAGGGGGCTTTGTTATACTCGATCAGGGGACTTTGTTATACTCGATCAGGGACGTTATTATACCTCGATCAGGGACTTGTTTATACTTGATGAGGGGCCTTGTTATACTCTCGATCAGGGACTTTGTTATACTCGATCAGGACTTTGTTATACTCGATGAGGGGACTTTGTTACCTGATCAGGATCTTGTTATACTCCGATCAGGGCCTTTTTGTTATACTCCGGATCAGGGACTTTGTTATACTCAATCAGGGGACTTTTGTTACTCGATTAGGGGCCTTGTTATACTCGATCGGGGGACTTTGTTATACTCGATCAGGGACTTTCGTATACTCGATCAGGGGCCTTTGTTATACTCGATCAGGGGACGTTATTATACTCGATCAGGGGACTTTGTTATACTCGATGAGGGGCCTTTGTTATACTCGATCAGGGGACTTTGTTACACTCGATCAGGGGACTTTTTTGTACTCGATCAGGGGAATTTGTTATACTCGATCAGGTGACGTTATTTTACTCGATAAGGGGACTTTGTTTTACTCGATGAGGGGCCTTTATTATACTCGATCAGGGGACTTTGTTACACTCGGTCAGGGGACTTTTTGGACTCGACCAGGGGACTTTGTTGTACTCGATCAGGGGGCTTTGTTGTACTCGATGAGGGGCCCTTGTTATATTCGATAAGGGGCCATTGTTATACTCGATCAGGGGACTTTGTTATACTCGAGGAGGGGCCTTTGTTATGTTTGATCAGGGGACTTTGTTATACTCGATCAGGGGACTTTGTTATGCTCGACCAAGGGTCTTTGTTATACTGGATCAGTGGACTTTGTTATACTCTATCAGGGGACTTAGTTATACTCGATGAGGGGCCATTGTTTTACTCTATCAGGGGACTTTGTTATACTGGATCTGGGGACTTTGTTATACTCGATCAGTTTTCTTTGTTATTCTTGATCAGGGGACTTTGTTATACTCGACCAGGGGCCTTTGTTGTACTCAATCAGGGGACTTTGTTGTACTCGATGAGGGGCCTTTGTTATACTCGATCGGGGGACTTTGTTATACGCGATCAGGGGACTTTGCTATACTCGATCAGCGGCCTTTGTTATACTCGATGAGGAGCCTTTGTTACACTCGATCAGGGGACTTTGTTATACTCGATAAGGGGCCTTTGTTATACTCGATCAGGGGACTTTGTTATACTCGATCAGGGGACTTTGTTGTACTTGGATGATGGGCCTTTGTTATACTCGATCAGGGGGCTTTGTTATACTCGATAAGGGGGCTTTGTTATACTTGATCAGGGGTCTTTGTTATACTCGATCAGAGGACTTTGTTATACTCGATCAGGGGACTTTAATATACTCGATCAGGGGACTTTGTTATACATGATCAGGGGCCTTTGTTTTACTCGATGAGGGGCATTTGCTGTACTCGATGAGGGGTTTTTGTTATACTCGATGAGGGGGGCTTTGTTATACTCGATCAGGGGACGTTATTATACTCTATCAGGGGACTTTGTTATACTCGATCAGGGATCTTTGTTATACTCGATCAGTGGACTTTGCTATATTCGATCAGGGAAGGTTGTTATACTCTATCAGGGGACTTTGTTATACTCGAGCAGGGGCCTTTGTTATCCTCGTTCAGGGAGCTTTGTTCTACTCGATCAGGGGCCTTTGTTATGTTTGATCAGGGGACTTTGTTATACTCGATCAGGGGACTTTGTTATGCTCGATCAAGGGGCTTTGTTATACTAGATCAGTGGACTTTGTTATACTCGATCAGGGGACTTTGTTATACTCGATGAGGGGCCTTTGTTTTACTCTATCAGATGACTTTGTTATACTGGATCTAGGGACTTTGTTATACTCGATCAGGATTCTTTGTTATTCTTGATCAGGGGACTTTGTTATACTCGACTAGGGGCCTTTGTTTTACTCAAACAGGGGACTTTGTTATACTCGATGAGGGCCTTTGTTATACTCGATCGGGTGACTTTGTTATACTCGATCAGGAGACTTTGTTATACTCGATGAGGAGCCTTTGTTACACTTGATCAGGGGACTTTGTTATACTCGATAAGGGGCCTTTGTTATACTCAATCAGGGGACTTTGTTATACTCGATCAGGGGACTTTGTTGTACTTGATGATGGGCCTTTGTTATACTCGATCAGGGGGCTTTGTTATACTCGATAAGGGGGCTTTGTTATACTTGATCAGGGGACTTTGTTATACTCGATCAGAGGACTTTGTTATACTCGATCAGGGGACTTTAATATACTCGATCAGGGGACTTTGTTATACATGATCAGGGGCCTTTGTTTTACTCGATGAGGGGCATTTGCTGTACTCGATGAGGGGTTTTTGTTATACTCGATGAGGGGGGCTTTGTTATACTCGATCAGGGGACGTTATTATACTCTATCAGGGGACTTTGTTATACTCGATCAGGGATCTTTGTTATACTCGATCAGTGGACTTTGCTATATTCGATCAGGGAAGGTTGTTATACTCTATCAGGGGACTTTGTTATACTCGAGCAGGGGCCTTTGTTATCCTCGTTCAGGGAGCTTTTGTCTTACCTGGATCAGGGGCTTTTGTTATACTTGGATCACGGACTTTGTTATGCCTCGATCAGGGGCTTCTTGTTATACTCTGATGAGGGAGCTTTTGTTATACTCGATCAGGAGCTTTGTTATACTCTGGATTAAGTGGACTTTGTTATACTCTGGATCAGGATCTTTTGTTTTAATATGTTCAGGGTCTCTGTTATACTCGTTGAGGGACTTTGTTATACCCGATTAGGGACATTCTTTTTTTTACTCGATGAGGACTTTTGCTATACTCGATGCGGGGCCTTTGTTATACTCGATCAGTAGACTTTAATATACTCGGTCAGGGGACTTTGCTATACTCGATGAGGGGCCTTTGTTATACTCGATGAGGGGACTTTGTTATACTCGATCAGGGGCCTTTGTTATACTCGATTAGGGGACTTTGTTATACTCAATCAGGGGACTTTGTTATACTCGAAAAGGGGACTTTGTTATACTCGATGAGGGGGCTTTGTTATACTTGATGAGGGGACTTTGTTATACTCGATCAGGAAACTTTGTTATGCTCGATCAAGTGGCTTTGTTATACTCGATGAAAGGCCTTTGTTTTACTCTACTAGGGGACTTTGTTATACTCGATCAGGGGACTTTGTTATACTCGACCAGGGGCCTTTGTTGTACTCGATCAGGGGCCTTTGTTGTACTCGATCAGGGGCGTGTGTTATACTCGATAAGGGGCCTTTGTTATAATCGATTAGGGGACTTTGTTATGCCTGATCAGGGACTCCGTTATACTCGATGAGCTCTGGTTATACTCGGATCAGGGGACTTGGCTACACCCGGATCAGGGGTATTTGTTTTACTCGATAAGGATTCCGTTATACCGATAAGGGACTTGTTATACTCCAATCAGGGGCCTTGTTATTTCGATGAGGGGGCTTTGTTATACCTGATGAGGGCTGCTATACTCGATGAAGCGTTTTGTAATACTCTCGATAAGGGACTTTGTTGGTACTCTGATAAGGGACCTTGTTACTCGGATCAGGGGACTTTGTTATACTTGATCAGGGGAATTTGTTATACTCGATCAGGGACTTTTGTTATACCTGATGAGGGCCTTTGTTATACTCGGATCAGGACTTTGTTATACTCGATGAGGGGACTTGTTATACTCGATGAGGGGCCTTTGTTATACCCGATGAGGAGCCTTTGTTATACTCGATCAGGGGACTTTGTTATACTCGATCAGGGGACTTTGTTATACTCGATCAGGGGACTTTGTTATACTCGATCAGGGATCTTTGTTATCCTCGATCAGTGGACTTTGCTATTTTCGATCAGGGAAGTTTGTTATACTCTATGAGGGGACTTTGTTATACTCGATCAGGGATCTTTGTTATCCTCGTTCAGGGGGCTTTGTTATACTCGGTCAGGTGACTTTGTTATACTCGATGAGGGGCTTTGTTATACTCTCTCAGGGGACATTGTTATACTCTATCAGGGCACTTTGTTATACTCGATCAGGGATCTTTGTTATACTCGTTCAGGGGGCTTTGTTATACTCGGTCAGGTGACTTTGTTATACTCGATGAGGGGCTTTGTTATACTCTATCAGGGGAATTTGTTATACTCGATCAGGGATCTTTGTTATACTCGTTCAGGGGGCTTTGTTATACTCGATCAGGGAACTTTGTTATACTCGATTAAGGGGCTTTGTTATATTTGATCAGGGGACTTTGTTTTACTCGATCAGGGGACTTTGTTATTCTCTATCAGGGCACTTTTTATACTCGATCAGGCATCTTTGTTATACTCGTTCAGGGGGCTTTGTTATACTCGTTCAGGTGACTTTGTTATACTCGATCAGGGGACTTTGTTATTCTCGATCAGGAGACTTTCTTATACTCGATGAGGGGACTTTTTATACTCGATAGTGGTCTTTGTTATACTCGATCAGGGGACTTTAATATACTCGATCAGGGGACTTTGCTCTACTCGATCAGCGGGCTTTGTTATACTCTATCAGGGGACGTTGTTATACTCGATCAGGGGACTTTGTTATACTCGATGAGGGGCCTTTGTTAAACTCGATGAGGGGACTTTGTTATACTCGATCAGGGGACGTTATTATACTCGATGAGGGGGCTTTGTTATACTCGATGAGGGGCCTTTCTTATACTCGATCAGGGGACTTTGTTATACTCGATCAGGGGACTTTGTTATACTCGATCAGGGGACTTTGTTATACTCGATAAGGGGACTTTGATATACTCGATCAAGGGACTTTGTTATACTCGATCAGGGGACGTTATTATACTCGATGAGGGGCCTTTGTTATACTCGATCAGTGGACTTTGTTATACTCGATCAGGGGACTTTGTTATACTCGATGAGGGGCCTTTGTTATACTCGATGAGGAGCCTTTGTTAAACTCGATCAGGGGACTTTGTTATACTCGATCAGGGGACTTTGTTATACTCGTTCAGGGGACTTTGTTATACTCGATCAGGGATCTTTGTTATACTCGATCAGTGGACTTTGCTATATTCGTCGAGGAATTTTGTTCTTACTCTATCAAGGGACTTTGTTACGCATACTCGATCAGGGTTCTTTGTTATTCTTGATCAGGGGACTTTGTTATACTCGACTAGGGGCCTTTGTTTTACTCAATCAGGGGACTTTGTTATACTCGATGAGGGCCTTTGTTATACTCGATCGGGGGACTTTGTTATACTCGATCAGGGGACTTTGTTATACTCGATGAGGAGCCTTTGTTACACTCGATCAGGGGACTTTGTTATACTCTATAAGGGGCCTTTGTTATACTCAATCAGGGGACTTTGTTATACTCGATCAGGGACTATGTTGTACTTGATGAGGGGCCTTTGTTATACTCGATCAGGGGGCTTTGTTATACTCGATCAGTGGACTTTGTTATACTCGATCAGGGGACTTTAATATACTCGATCATTGGACTTTGCAATACTCGATGAGGGGGCTTTGTTATGTTTGATCAGAGGACTTTGTTATACTCGGTCAGGGGACTTTGTTATACTTGATCAGGGGTCTTTGTTATACTCGATCAGTGGACTTTGTTATACTCGATCAGGGGCCTTTGTTATACTCGATCAGGGGACTTTGTTATACTCGATCAGGGGACTTTGTTATACTCGATCAGAACTTTGTTATACTTGATCAGGAGTCTTTGTTATACTCGATCAGTGGACTTTTATACTCGATCGAGGACTTTTAGCATATACTCGATCATTGGACTTTGCAATACTCGATGAGGGGGCTTTGTTATGTTTGATCAGGGGACTTTGTTATACTCGATCAGGGGACTTTGTTATACTCGATCAGGGGGCTTTGTTATACTTGATGAGGAGCCTTTGTTACACTCGATCAGGGGACTTTGTTATACTCGATAAGGGGCCTTTGTTATACTCGATCAGGGGACTTTGTTATACTTGATCAGGGGACTTTGTTATACTCGATCAGGGGATTTTGTTATACACGATGAGGGGCTTTGTTATTCTTGAGGAGGGGACTTTGTTATACTCTATCAGGGGCCTTTGTTTTACTCGATGAGGGGCCTTTGCTGTACTCGATCAGGGGCCTTTGTTATACTCGATGAGGGGGCTTTGTTATACTCGATCAGGGGACTTTATTATACTCTATCAGGGGACTTTGTTATACTCGATCAGGGATCTTTGTTATACTCGATCAGTGGACTTTGCTATATTCGATGAGGGACGTTTGTTATACTCTATCAGGGATCTTTGTTATCCTCGTTCAGGGAGCTTTGTTCTACCCGATCAGGGGTCTTTGTTATACTTGATCAGGGGACTTTGTTATGCTCGATCAGGGGCTTTTGTTATACTCGATGAGGAGCCTTTGTTATACTCGATCAGGGGACTTTGTTATACTCGATCAGGGGACTTTGTTATACTCGATCAGGGGACTTTGTTATGCTCGATGAGGGGCATTTGTTTTACTCTATCAGATGACTTTGTTATACTTTGATCTGGGGACTTTGTTTTACTCGATTAGGGGACCTTGTTTTACTCAATCAGGGGACTTTGTTATACTCGATCAGGGGATTTTGTTATACTCGATCAAGTGGACTTTGTTTTACACGATTAGGGATCTTTGTTATCCTCGTTCAGGGGGCTTTGTTATACTCGGTCAGGTGACTTTGTTATACTCGATGAGGGGCTTTGTTATACTCTATCAGGGGACTTTGTTATACTCTATCAGGGCACTTTGTTATACGTGATCAGGGATCTTTGTTATACTCGTTCAGAGGGCTTTGTTATACTCGGTCAGGTGACTTTGTTATACTCGATGAGGGGCTTTGTTATATTCTATCAGGGGACTTTGTTATACTCGATCAGGGATCTTTGGTATACTCGTTCAGGGGGCTTTGTTATACTCGATCAGGGAACTTTGTTATACTCGATTAAGGGGCTTTGTTATATTTGATCAGGGGACTTTGTTTTACTCGATCAGGGGTCTTTGTTATACTCGATCAGCTGACTTTGTTATACTCGTTCAGGGGACTCTGTTATTTTCGATGAGGGGGCTTTGTTATGCTCGATTAGGGGCCTTTGTTATACTCGATCAGGGGACTTTGTTATACTCGATCAGGCGACGTTGTTATACTCGATCAGGGGACTTTGTTATACACCATCAGGGGACTTTGTTATACTCGATGAGGGGCTTTGTTATACTCTATCAGGGGACTTTGTTATACTCTATCAGGGCACTTTGTTATACTCGATCAGGGATCTTTGTTATACTCGTTCAGAGGGCTTTGTTATACTCGGTCAGGTGACTTTGTTATACTCGATGAGGGGCTTTGTTATATTCAATCAGGGGACTTTGTTATACTCGATCAGGGATCTTTGGTATACTCGTTCAGGGGGCTTTGTTATACTCGATCAGGGAACTTTGTTATACTCGATTAAGGGGCTTTGTTATATTTGATCAGGGGACTTTGTTTTACTCGATCAGGGGATTTGTTATACTCGATCAGCTGACTTTGTTATACTTGTTCAGGGGACTCTGTTATTTTCGATGAGGGGGCTTTATTATACTCGATTAGGGGCCTTTGTTATACTCGATAAGGGGACTTTGTTATACTCGATCAGGCGACGTTGTTATACTCGATCAGGGGACTTTGTTATACTCGACCAGGGGCCTTTGTTATTCTCGATCAGGGGACTTTGTTATACACAATCAGGGGACTTTGTTATACTCGATCAGGGGCCTTTGTTATACTCGATCGGGGGACTTTGTTATACTCGATGAAGGGGCTTTGTTGTACTCGATCAAGGGCCTTTGTTATACTCGATAAGGGGCCATTGTTATACTCGATCAGGGAAATTTGTTATTCTCGATAAGGGGACTTTGTTATAATCGATGAGGGGGCTTTGTTATACCTGATCAGGGGACTTTGTTATACTCGATCAGGGGACTTTTTTATGCTCGATGAGGGGCCTTTGTTTTACTCTATCAGATGACTTTGTTATACTTTGATCTGGGGACTTTGTTTTACTCGATCAGGGGACCTTGTTTTACTCAATCAGGGGACTTTGTTATACTCGATCAGGGGATTTTGTTATACTCGATCAGGGGACTTTGTTTTACTCGATTAGGGGACTTTGTTATACACGACCAGGGGCCTTTGTTATACTGGATCAGGGGCCTTTGTCATACTCGATAAGGGGAATTTGTTATTCATGATGGGGGGCCTTTGTTATACTCGATGAGGTTACTTTTTATTCTCGATCAGGGGACATTGTTATCTCGATGAGGGGACTTTGTTATTCTCGATGAGGAGCCTTTATTATACTCGATCAGGGGACTTTGTTATACTCGATCAGGGGACTTTGTTGTACTCGATTAGGGGGCTTTGTTGTACTCGATGAGGGGCCTTGTTATACTCGATAAGGGGCCATTGTTATACTCGATCAGGGGACTTTGTTATACTCGATGAGGGGCCTTTGTTATGTTTGATCAGGTGACTTTCTTATACTCGATCAGGTGACTTTGTTATACTCGATCAGGGGCCTTTGTTTTACTCTATCAAATGACTTTGTTATACTGGATCTAGGGACTTTGTTATACTCGATCAGGGTTCTTTGTTATTCTTGATCAGGGGACTTTGTTATACTCGATCGGGGGACTTTGTTATACTCGATGAGGGCCTTTGTTATACTCGATCTGGGGGCTTTGTTATACTCGATCAGGGGACTTTGTTATACTCGATGAGGAGCCTTTGTTACAATCGATTAGGGGACTTTGTTATACTCGATAAGGGGCCTTTGTTATACTCAATAAGGGGACTTTGTTATACTCGATCAGGGGGCTTTGTTATACTCGATCAGGGGGCTTTGTTATGCTTGATCAGGGCTCTTTGTTATACTC
>NW_024753186.1:0-8478 GCF_018991925.1 Homarus americanus
TGAGCAGGAATTGATTTCCCTTCTTAGTCTTTGGTAATGGGCACACACAATCCACAACAATCTTTTCAAATGGTGTAGAAAATACTGGGATGGGCTTAATGGGAGCTGCTGGTATACTTTCATTTGGTTTTCCTACCATTTGACAAATATGACAAGATTTTAGGTATTTTGACACATCCTTCTTAAGTCCAGGCCAATAATAGTGTTGGAGGAGCTTTTTATATGTTTTCAGGATTCCCAAATGTCCTGAAATACCATCATGGGCAAGGGCAATTAATGCTGGTCTGACTGAGGTGGGAATTACCACTTGATGTATTTCAGACCACGTGTCTAGATGGGCAAGCTCAGGGGGCCTATAGGCCCTCATCAAAACCCCTTCATGATAATAAAAACACGGAAGGGTGCCAAATCCTTTACCCTCAACTGCTGTGATGAAGTTTAGTCAAAGATGGATCAGATTGTTGAGCTTTAACAGGCTCATCACTTATAATTGTCTTATTGTACAGATCTTCTGTGGGTAGGAAAATATTAGAATTGGTTTTGAACCAGAAGGGCCCATTTCGCACACTCTGTGACCGGGTGACAGCACAAGATGGGAAAAGATGAGGAATAGTTTCTTCAAGGTCAGTGGTGGAGTTGACAGGTAAGGGAAAGTCGACTGTCTTTATGTTGGGAACCACTAGATCTCCTACCAAGTCATTACCCAATAATAAATGAATGCCGCTCACAGGCATTGGATCTTTCCTAATGGCTACTTGCACTTCCCCAGTAATCAAGGGACATTGGAGGTGCACTTTAGCTAAGGGATAGGAAGAATGGGATGAGAGATCTGGAATTAGAACACTCATTAGTAAATGCGGTAGATATATCAGGAATGACGTTAAACAGGAGGATAGATTGTGCTGCGCCCGTATCACGTAGTATACGAATAGGGGAAGAACGGAACCCTCTATGATTGAAAATTTTCCCTCATAGGTGAATGAAGAGAAGAGATCCTGATGGGGCCTTTCCACATTGGTGTTTGCTATTGGTTTGGATTTGGGATCCAGGGAACTACTTTTAGCAATTCTACACTTTGGGTGTTTACAAGTCTGGATCGTATGGCCTGGGCTTTTACAGTAAGAACAAGTAAACTTGGTTGCATCAGGAGGGGTAGGTGTGGGACCTTTCGACCTACCACTCACGCCCCCAAGGTTATCATCAGAGGAGGACCTAACATGTCGGGAAGTACCACGTTCTCTACTGCCCAGTGACTCCACCAACAAAGCCCAATACTTGCATCAGCCAGCTCAACAGCACGCCTAAATTAACCTCTCCACTCCTCCACATGCTTCAAGATGTGAAATGGTATCTTGCTCTTCCACTCCTCCCAGGACTACCAAATTTAACAAATCACAAATGTGGGGTCTCTGTAACCTCTAACACTTCTTAAACACCTAAGCTTTTCTTGACAAACTCAACAAAAGGTGTGTGGGGAAAATGGATTTAGTTGGTTTACAGAAACTTCTGCCGTCTCCATCTGGCGTGATAGCATAAGAGGTGAGATATTTCTTTTTACATTTATCATAGTCATCAGTCTGGTCTAAACAGTTATAAACTCTACAGGCCTTACCATATAATTTGGAACTAACACTGACACCCACCTGGTCATTTTGGCCCTCATTCTTCCCGGCTATTTTCTCAAAATAAATGATAAATCCTGTATCCAGTTCACTCAAACCCGGGAACAAGGAAAAGCAATGTAGGGGTTAAAAGCAGCTAGTTTCTCTCTTAATGCCACTTCCTTTGATCTAAACTCCGATGTTAAGGTGACTTCTATCTCTCTTACCTGTAGTTCTTTCAGTCTAACCTCCTGCTCCAACTTGGCCCGTTCCATCATTTCCTCATGCTCCAACTTGGCCTGTTCCGACCTTCCCTCATGCTCCAACTTGTGCTCCAACTTGGCCTGTTCCAACTTGGCCTGTTCCAACTTTTCTTCATGCTGCAACTTAGCCTGCTCCAACTTGGCCTGTTCCGACTCCTGCTCCAACTCGAGTTCTTTCATTTTGATTTGGAACTCGAACCTAGCTCGTTCCAGTTCTAAGGCGTCTATTCGTTGTGTTTCTTGTTGAGGGCTAGCCAGACCTGAAGCAACTTCTGAGTGAGGAGGGGTGGTGGATAGTGGTTGAAGTTTCTTGGACATGGGCGTTAATCTGTCAACAGCGGATTCTTTTAAAACTTCATGTTGAACCAGCACTTCCATCACATGATTTTTTAACATTTCCTTAGTCAGTTGCTGTGAAAATGGGATATTATAATAGTTGGCTATTTCTTTCCATTCTTTCTTCAGGATATTAACACGTAATTTAGCTACGGAAGGATTTTCAATAAAATCCTGGAGATCAAAACCTGAGGTGGCCATTGTTAAGAAAAATAGGATAAATTAACTAATGGTCAAAAGATAAGATAAGTGGATAACCTAGAAAATATCACGGCAGTGGATAACCAGAAAGTTCCGGAAACTAACCAAGTTATACCTAGGGAAATTACACTTATGATTATTGTTCTTCTGAGAAGATCCTTAGATAAGGATAAGAGACTTGAAAGAGGTAGGGCGTATTACGGCATAAATATAAAGATCCGGATTAACAACCCTGATATACTTGAAAGAGGTAGGGCGTATTACGGCATTAATATAAAGATCCGGATTAACAACCCTGATAAATGGTATGATTGACCCTGAATGAGATAATGAGAAGAACAATAATTGAGGCTTTATAATTATGGGGTCCTGGTAGAGCGTGGCGTCCCAAGATATCACTTCACAGTAAACTAGTGACTATGGAACAACCTACTCTGGAGTGAGGTACGGCATTAAACAGATCGGATTCTTCCTACACTTTCGATAAGACTTACTACACAACTGCCCGTGTAATAACAGAGGTAAGCCTTATGACACTTGGAACCTAATATCCTACGTCTGTCACTCTTGCTGTACGTGCATACCAATATATGCAAACACATATGAAGGAAACTTTAAACCACCGTAAAGCAATTGTGAACAAAGTGACTGGGAGAATAATTAACACTGAGTAACGGAGGAAGGAATATGGTACTTAAGGTCGTGTCCTGTCACAGTCGCCATTTGTTACGAGTTGGGGATTTAGAATATAGTTATACGTCTACCCAGATCCCAACAGGTAACAACAAAAAAAAACAAAGACAATCGGACTATAAAAGGGTAGACAAAGGATGCGAGTTTTCGTTGTATATAATAAAGTACCATAAATCCCTTAACAAAATATTCAGCTTATAAATTACCCTTAACCAAACTTAACCTAAACATTAACAGTATATACATATTAATAAACATAAAACAATCTTGAAGCAAGTGGACGTGGGGAAATTAATACAAGATACTAGTACTTAAGTGAGGAGCTGAGATGGCTGACGAGTAAGACTGAGTATTGTAGAAGACGGTAGGTAGTCACTGCACGTAGGTTTAGAGGATAGATGATCCTGTGGTCACTTCCCAGAGCCAAGTCCTCTCTCCTCGAATTGGAGCTGACAAAGAAGACTTTGAGGAGGTGACGCAACAACCAGGATAGGAAGAAGGGAAACCTCGGAGTGGTAACTAAGACGAGTCATACTCGTGTCTCGTCCCTAGATGGCGTTGCTCGTGGTGCTGGGTAGGTAGATCAGGACAATAGATGGCGTGCTTCGTAGTGCTGGGTGGAAGGGTTCGTAACAATTGTAATATTCAGAAATTTCAGAGTAATTTCAAATGCCCCGCCATTAGCGATACTGAGCGTTCAAGGTCATCTGAGGGGAGAGAGCGCTGCCTGCTCATAGCGAGAGATTGCGGAACTAGGCCTATATGATATTAAATGTAATTCACCGAATTTATAATGATGCGATTCATGAAGTAAGGGACTATTATTGAATTTGAAATTATTATAGATCGTTTATCAGTCGGAATAATGTTACGGGTGTCCCAAGGAGATATTAGTTAGGCGGAAAATATGTCACGTAGGCCCAAGCTAACGCCTTGAGGAGACGCGACGCGGGCTAGGTCTCAGTCGCGGGGAGGATTCATACAAAACAAGACGTCCCTGCGCGTCTGGCACAGAAATAGTCACGTGGCCTAGTCACCTGTGCTGCGCTATTGCAGTATAACAAGTAAGTCTCATTCGATCTCAGACAGGGTTAGATAGGGCAGTGGTAAAGTAAACTAGAGCTAACAGTGAGTTCATTTCAGGGTTTCCGTCAGAACCCACTTGACTGGAGTTGACCGGAGTTGACCGGAGTTTGACTGCGAGAGATTGACTGCCGTTTGAGACTGCCGTTGATGATTGAGGGTGGCGTTTGTCGCCATTGGACCGATCAGAGTAGGCCTGTCACTGTTTAGCGGGGTACCAAAGGATCTCTTGAAGGAATCTAGCCGTCCACCCGGACGGCTCTCAACACGTCGGCTCACAACACCACATGTCCCGAGCCGCTTAGTGAAACCCTCTTGCTAACGGGAAGCTAAAGCTCCTCTCAACTGCACAAGGTCTGATTGGCTCACTCTCTTCCTGCCCATGGATGCACTGGGAGTACACTGAGGCTATCTGAGTATATTAATGGTCACACACTGAGACCGTGAGTCTAGGACTCTAGGAGATACCTAGAGGAACATTTATCTTCCTTATTACGGGTGTAGTTAACACCACTCCTCAGACTGATATTATCTTGACGTGTGTAGTTTAATATTTCTTAAATAATTTTGATAGTAGTGTTTTTTGAATGTTTGTGTCATTAAGTGGAACCAGAGTGATACTGTGATTTGATTCTTTTAATGCATCTGATTGTTCTTCATAATTCTGATCTCAAGTATAACCTTGTTCCCCAGAGTAGTGGTTAAGTTAGGTTAGGAAGTGTGCATCTGTTGGGGTGCTATAATTTTGTTGAGTGCCCTTAAGGCCTATTCATTGTAGAGTATTTAATTTCTTATTTTTTATTACCATTTCCTCAGTGCCTGGTATTATTTTGTTGAAAGCCCTTAAGGCCTATTCATTGTAGAGTACTTAATTTCTTATATTTTATTACCATTCCTCAGTGACTGATATTGTTTTGTTGAAAACCCTTAAGACCTATTCATTGTGGAGTATTTAATTTCTTATATTTTAGTACCATTTCCTAAGTGACTGATATTATTTTGTGAAAGCCCTTAAGGCCTGTTCATGTGTGCAAACAACATTTCTTAATACTTCAAATTTATTGTTGCCTGTGTTTCTAATAATTTCTATGTCATTTATAACTTTTATTCCCCAGAGTAGTGTTTTAAGTTAAGTTAAGAGGTGCGCATATTGGTGTACCATTATTGATTGTGTTTGTAGTGTTGGAGGGAATATAAGTGTCTAAATTTTACAGTGTGTCTCATTCATCCCAGTCACAGACGCTATCCTTCCACGGGTCACGGACAATTCATTTTGTGTAGTAGATTTAAGTGTTCTTGTGCTGGTTCGGGATTTTTCTCAAAGGGGCGCTTCCACTGCCATTACCATCTATTAAATTTTAATAAACCCCAAGTCAAGTGAGAAATTAAAGTCCAGCAAATTCCGACCGGTTACATATATATATACATATATATATATATACATATATATATATACATATATATATATACATATATATATATATACATATATATATATACATATATATATATATATACATATATATATATACATATATATATATATATATATATATATATATATATATATATATATATATATATATATATGCAAGTAAATCACTGTAGGTGCGCGTGATCTAGGTATATGCTGATAACCACAAGGAAAGAAGAAAGCAACTAATACAAGTAAAACAATTCGTACGTTTACCTCAGAGACAGTCCTAATAGGGATACTGTTCTTGATATGGCGACACGAGGTAACTGTACTCACCTTGTGACAGTCAGGCATAGTTATAAACTAGTCACCTGGGTCGCGCAGAATCCCCTCGGGAGTACTGACGTCATGGTAAAGGTAAATTGTGATTGGACGATCGTATTTATAAGTGGTACTACAGTAAATTGTGTGACCTGTTCATGAAATATATTTAGCATTCAACGACCTACTCCTACCCATGTACTGACACACGTTTAGTCATGCAAACACAATGGATTCCACCACATGTCACTATAACAATATCAATATTACAAAATGTCGGAATATGTATAGCTTGATAACTACAACACTGAAAGATGTTAAGGTAATGATAGTGAGGTTGGAGTGAAACAGCCGTAGATTTATGAAATTTTAGGCATATATATATAAGAACATAAGAATGGAGGAAACTGCAGCGGGCCTATTGGCCCATACTGGGCAGTCCCGTTTACACCCAACCCCTATTGCTCATATGAGCATCCAACCTATGTTTGAAGCAATTCAGCGTATTCGAGTTAATGATGATATTTGGTAACTTGTTCCATTCATCCACTACTCTGTTTCCAAACCAGTGTTTACCTATTTCATGACTAAATCTAAATTTGTCTAATTTAAAACCATTGTTACGAGTTCGCTCCTGGTTGGATAATTTGAGTACCTTTGTAATGTCCCTTTGTTTAGCCCTGACTTCCACTTATACACCTCTATCAGGTCGCCCCTCGCTCTACGTCTCTCGAGGGAGTGCAAATTAAGATACTTTAACCTGTCTCTATACTCAAGGTTCCTAATGCCCGGGATTAGTCTTATCATTCTCATCTGAATTCTTTCCAATGATTCTATATCCATTCTGTAATATGGTGACCAGAACTGAACTGCGTAATCCAGGTGTGGTCTCACAAGAGCAAGATACAGTTTTAGGATGACCTCGCTAGTCTTGTAACTAACACTCCTTTGTATGAACCCAAGTACTTTATTAGCCTTGTTACGAGCAAAAACACATTGTTTACTTGGCTTAAGGTTCCTGCTTATCATTACTCCTAAATCTCTCTCGCAGTCGGATTTCTCCATGGCATCGTTGTTCATCTGGTTTCTGGTTTCCCTGTTTACATCTCCTATACTGAGTACTTTACATTTGTCCACGTTGAATTTCATCTGCCATTTTTCAGACCATTCGAAAAATTTGTTTAGATCTTCCTGTAGTTTTGCGGAGTCCTCGTCAGATTTAATAACACGTCCTATTTTAGTGTCATCAGCAAATTTGCTTATGTTGCTGTCTATGCCGAAATCTATGTCGTTTATGTATATAATAAATAATAATGGTCCAAGTACTGAGCCTTGGGGAACTCCACTTGTGACGTTGATTCCAATGGGACTTAGTGCCATTAATGCTCACTCTCTGTTTCCTGTCCTGTAACCACGCCCTAATCCATTTAAGGATATTACCTTTGATGCCATGTGCTTCTACCTTTCTAATTAGTCTTTCGTGGGGGACTCTGTCGAAGGCTTTGCTAAAGTCGAGATATACCACATCATAATTGTGCCCCTCGTCCACCGATTCGAAAACTGATGAAAGAATGTTAATAGATTAGTTAGGCAAGAACGTCCGCTTGTGAAGCCATGCTGGGAATCATTGATCAATCGGTGCTTCTCCAGGTGATTTCGAATAGAGTTTGAAATGATTGCTTCCAGTAATTTGCCTACTATTGATGTTAGACTGTAGGTGCGCGTGATCTAGGTATATGCTGATAACCACAAGGAAAGAAGAAAACACAAAGTTCCCAAGCGCTTTCGTGTAATTCACATCTTCAGGGGTGAGTACAGACTAAAGAGAAATACAAACCAAGGTGTACATATACAGAGGAGGGTGATAGTGCTGATAGTGCTCCCGCTAGAGACCAAGGAAAATGTCCGCTTTGGATCGTTGTGCCGTGGGGGAAGAGGAGAGGAGTGTGGGGAAGGACGACCTCCTTGCCACGCTGTTAAGGCAGCTGGGGCAGTTGAGGAGTGAGGTTGACACTCTAAAGGGGGAAAATGAAGCCCTCAGGACGGAACTCCTTCAGGTAGGTGTCCTGCCTAGCAGGACACCTGCGAAGGAGGAGCAGGCGTGGAGAGTGGTTGTCTCCAAGGGGACTAGGGTCAGGCTTAGGAAAGCTGACCAGGGTGTGGAGTGCAGTAACCCTTACCAGGTGCTGCATGAAGCTGGAGAGGAAGAGAAGAGGCAGGACGGTATGGATCAAAGAGAGGAAAGGGCAGTTGTACAAACCCTGCCCACAGGTAAGGTCGTGGTAGTTGGTGACAGCCAGGTGAGGTTTATGGATAGGGCTTTTTGTGCGAGAGATAGGAAACGTAGGACTAGGGTGTGTTTTCCTGGGGCTGGGATAGGGCATGTAGCCGAGAGGTTAGACAGAGTTTTGTCAGGGGAGGGTACCAATCCAGTAGTGTGTCTTAGTGTAGGAGGAAACGACATAGGTAAGGTTAGGAGTGAGGAACTTTTCAAGAGGTATAGGGAGGCGCTGGGGAAGATTAGAGATAGGGGAGGGATCCCGATGGTATGTGGTGTCTTGCC
>NW_024753187.1:0-4703 GCF_018991925.1 Homarus americanus
AGTGGTGACCTTATGATGAGGGAGAAAAATTAGAGGTAACCTTAAGATGAGGGAGAAATATTAGAGGTAACGTTAAGGTGAGGAAGAAATATTAAAGGTGATCTTAAGATGACGGAGAAATATTAGTGGTGACCTTAAGGTGAGGGAGGAGAGATATTAGAGGTGATCTTAAGATGAGGGAAAAATATTAGTGGTGACCTTAAGATGAGGGAGAAATATTAGAGGTGACCTGAAGATGACGTAGAAATATTAGAGGTGACCTTAAGGTGAGGGAGGAGAGATATTAGAGGTGACCTTAAGATGAGGGAGAAATATTAGAGGTGACCTGATGATGACGGAGAAATATTAGAGGTGAACTTAAGATGAGGGAGAGATATTAGAGGTGGCCTAAAGGTGAGGGAGAAATGTTAGAGGTGACCTGATGATGACGGAGAAATATTAGAGGTAACCTTAAGATGAGGGAGAAATATTAGAGGTGACTTTAAGATGACAGAGAAATATTAGAGGTGACCTTAAGGTGAAGGAGGAGAGATATTAGAGGTGACCTGAAGATGACGGAGAAAAATGAGAGGTAAACTTAAGATGAGGGAGAAATATTAGAGGTGACCTTAAGGTGAGGGAGGAGAGATATTAGAGGTGACCTGAAGATGACGGAGAAATATTAGAGGTAACCTTAAGGTGGGGGAGAAATAATAGAGGTGACCTTAAGATGACGGAGAAATATGAGAGGTGATATTAAGATGAGGGAGAAATATTAGAGGTGACCTTAAGATGATGGAGAATTATTAGAGGTGACCTCAAGATGACGGAGAAATATTTGTGGTGACCTTAAGATGAGGGAGAAATATTAGAGGTGACCTTAAGATGACGGAGAAATATTAGAGGTAACCTTAAGGTGAGGGAGAAATATTAGAGGTAACCATAAAATGAGGGAGAAATATTAGAGGTAACCTTAAGATGAGGGATAAATATTAGAGGTGACCTTAAGACGACAGAGAAAAATTAGTGATGACCTTAAGGTTAGGGAGGAGAGATATTAGAGGTGACCTTATGATGAGGGAAAAATATTAGTGGTGACCTTATGATGAGGGAGAAATAATAGAGGTAAACTTAAGATGAGGGAGAAATATTATAGGTAACCTTAAGATGAGGGAGAAATATTAGAGGTAACCTTAAGATGAGGTAGAAATATTAGAGGTGACCTTAAGATGACGGAGAAATATTAGAGGTGACCTTAAGGTGAGGGAGGAGAGATATTAGAGGTGACCTGAAGATGACGGATAAATATTAGAGGTAACGTTAAGATGGGAGAGAAATATTAGAGGTGACCTTAAGATGACGGAGAAATATTAGAAGTGACCTTAAGATGAGGGAGAAATATTAGAGGTGACCATAACATGAAGGAGAAATGTTAGAGGTGACCTTAAGATCAGGGAGAAATATTAGAGGTAACCTTAAGATGAGGGAGAAATATTAGAGGTGACGTGAGTATGACGGAGAAATATTAGAGGTGACATTGAGATGAGGGAGAAATATTAGAGGTGACCATAACATGGAAGAATATTAGAAGGTGACCTTAAGATGAGGAAAATAGAAGGTGACAAGATGAGGGAAAATATTAGAAGGTGACAAGATGAGGAAAATATTAAGTTGACAAGATGAGGGAGAATAGTGGTGACCTTAAGATGAGGAGAAATACTAGAAGTGACCTTAAGATGGAAAGTGACCCAGGTGGAAGAAAGTGGCAACAGGGAAAATCGTAAGGTGAACTTAACATGAGGAAGAAATATTAGAGGTAACCTTATGGTGAGGGAGGAGAGTTATTAGAGGTGACCTGAAGATGACGGAAAAATATTAGAGGTAACCTTAAGATGAGGGAGAAATATTAGAGGTGACCTTAAGATGATGGAGAAATATTAGAGGTGAACTTAAGATGACGGAGAAATATTAGAGGTTACCTTAAGACGACAGAAGAAAATTAGTGGTGACCTTAAGGTGAGGGAGGAGAGATATTAGAGGTGACCTTATGATGAGGGAGAAATATTATAGGTAACCTAAAGATGAGGGAGAAATATTAGAGGTAACCTTAAGATGAGGGAAAATATTAAGTGACAGATGACAGAGAAAGGAAGATATTGGTGACCTGAGATGTGGATAAATATTAGAGGTAACAAGATGGGAAAATATTAAGTGACCTTAAGATGGCGGAGAATTGACCTTAAGATGAGGGAAAATATTAGAAGGTAACACTAAGATGACGAGAGAAATATTAGAAATTGGCAATAAGTTTAATGAATATTTGAGGTGACCTTGAGATGAGGGAGAAATATTAGAGGTGACCATAACATGAAAGAGAAATATTAGAGGTGACCTTAAGATCAGGGAGAAATATTAGAGGTAACCTTAAGATCAGGGAGAAATATTAGAGGTGACCTTAACATGAAGGAGAAATATTTGAGGTGACCTTAAGATGAGGGAGAAATATTAGAGGTGACCTTAAGATGAGGGAGAAATATTTGAGGAGACCTTAAGGTGAGGGAGGAATATTAGAGGTGACCTTAAGATGAGGGAGAAATTTTAGAGGTGACCTTAAGATCAGGGAGAAATATTAGAGATAACCTTAAGATCAGGGAGATATATTAGAGGTGACCTTAACATGAAGGAGAAATATTTGAGGTGACCTTAAGGTGAGGGAGGAATATTAGAGGTGACCTTAAGATGAGGGAGAAATATTAGAGGTGACCTTAAGATGAGGGAGAAATATTAGAGGTGACCTTATGATGAGGGAGAAATATTAAGTTGACCTTAAGATGAGGGAGAATATTAGTGGTAACCTTAAGATGAGGGAGAAATACTAGAGGTGACCTTAAGATGATGGAGAAATATTAGAGGTGACCTTAAGGTGAGGGAGAAATATTAGAGGTGACCTTAACATGAGGGAGAAATGTTAAAGGTGAACTTAACATGAGGAAGAAATATTAGAGGTAACCTTAAGGTGAGGGAGGAGAGTTATTAGAGGTGGCCTGAAGATGACGGAGAAATATTAGAGGTAACCTTAAGATGAGGGAGAAATATTAGAGGTGACCTTAAGATGACGGAGAAATATTAGAGGTGAACTTAAGATGACGGAGAAATATTAGAGGTGACCTTAAGGTGAGGGAGGAGAGATATTAGAGGTGACCTGAAGATGACGGAGAAATATGAGAGGTAACCTTAAGATAAGGGAGAAATATTAGAGGTGACCTTAAGGTGAGGGAGGAGAGATATTAGAGGTGACCTGAAGATGACGGAGATATATTAGTGGTGACCTTAAGATGAGGGAAAAATATAAGAGGTGACCTTAAGATGACGGAGAAATATTAGAGGTTACCTTAAGGTGAGGGAGGAGAGATATTAGAGGTGACCTTAAGATAAGGGAGAAATATTAGTGGTGACCTAAGATGAGGGAGAAATATTAGAGGTAACCTTAAGATGAGGGAGAAATATTAGAGGTGATCTTAAGATGACGGAGAAATATTATTGGTGACCTTAAGGTGAGGGAGGAGAGATATTAGAGGTGACCTTAAGATGAGGGAAAAATATTAGATGACGGAGATATATTAGTGGTGACCTTAAGATGAGGGAGAAATATTAGAGGTGACCTTAAGATGACGGTGAAATATTAGAGGTGACCTTAAGGTGAGGGAGAGATATTAGAGGTGACCTTAAGATAAGGGAGAAATATTAGTGGTGACCTTATGATGAGGGAGAAAAATTAGAGGTAACCTTAAGATGAGGGAGAAATATTAGAGGTAACGTTAAGGTGAGGAAGAAATATTAAAGGTGATCTTAAGATGACGGAGAAATATTAGTGGTGACCTTAAGGTGAGGGAGGAGAGATATTAGATGTGATCTTAAGATGAGGGAAAAATATTAGAGGTGACCTTAAGATGAGGGAGAAATATTTGAGGTGACCTTAAGGTGAGGGAGGAATATTAGAGGTGACCTTAAGATGAGGGAGAAATATTAGAGGTGACCTTAACATGAAGGAGAAATATTTGAGGTGACCTTAAGATGAGGGAGAAATATTAAGTTGACCTTAAGATCAGGGAGATATATTAGAGGTGACCTTAACATGAAGGAGAAATATTTGAGGTGACCTTAAGATGAGGGAGAAATATTAGAGGTGACCTTAAGATGAGGGAAAAATATTAGTGGTGACCTTAAGATGAGGGAGAAATATTAGAGGTAAACTTAAGATGAGGGAGAAATATTATAGGTAACCTTAAGATGAGGGAGAAATATTAGAGGTAACCTTAAGATGAGGTAGAAATATTAGAGGTGACCTTAAGATGACGGAGAAATATTAGAGGTGACCTAAGGTGAGGGAGAAGAGATATTAGAGGTGACCTGAAGATGACAGATAAATATTAGAGGTAACATTAAGATGGGAGAGAAATATTAGAGGTGACCTTAAGATGACGGAGAAATATTAGAAGTGACCTTAAGATGAGGGAGAAATATTAGAGGTGACCATAACATGAAGGAGAAATGTTAGAGGTGACCTTAAGATCAGGGAGAAATATTAGAGGTAACCTTAAGATGAGGGAGAAATATTAGAGGTGACGTGAGTATGACGGAGAAATATTAGAGGTGACCTTGAGATGAGGGAGAAATATTAGAGGTGACCATAACATGAAGGAGAAATATTAGAGGTGACCTTA